>NC_084628.1:2506740-2616740 GCF_033978795.1 Nerophis ophidion | reverse complement strand
AATATCAGAGTACATTCTGCAAAAAGGTAATCCCTAGAACAGGGGTGCCCACACTTTTTCTGCAGGCGAGCTACTTTTCAATTGACCAACTCGAGGGGATCTACCTCATTAATATATATCATTTATATTTATTTATTTATGAGAGACATTTTTGCAAACAAGTTAAATGTGTTTAATGATAATACAAGCATGTGTAACACATATAGATGTCTTTCTTTCACAAAGACAAGAATATAAGTTGGTGTATTACCTGATTCTGATGACTTGCATTGATTGGAATCAGACAGTAATGATGATAACGCCCACATTTTCAAATGGAGGAGAAAAAAAGTTGTCCTTTCTGTCCAATACCACATGAAAGTGGTTGGTTTTTGGCATCTAATTCATCCAGCTTCCATACACTTTACAAGAAAAACATTGGCGGCAAATTCCGTAGCTTGCTTGATTGACATTCACGGCACCCGAGGGTCTTGTGAGATGACGCTGGCTGCTGCCAGTTCATTATTATGAAAAAATGACAGAGAGGAAGGCGAGAAACACTTTTTATTTCAACAGACTTTCGTCAAAACTTTAAAGGCCGACTGCACATTTCCTATCTTCACAATAAAAGCCCTGCTTCATGCTACCTGCGCTAACAAAATAAGAGTCTCAGAAAGCTGGCGTGCACAAGTGATGTGCACGCCAGCTTTCTGAGGGATCGCTTGTGCACGCCAGTTTTCCGAGACTCTGTATTTAGTTAGCGCAGGCAGCATGAAGCAGGGCTTTTATTGTGAAGATAGGAAATGTGCAGTCGGCCTTTAGAGTTTTGACGGAAGGTACGGCGCGAGAGTCTGTTGAAATAAAAAGTGTTTCTCGCCTTCCTCTCGGTCATATTTTCATAATAATGATCTTGCAGCAGCCAGCGTCATCTCACAAGACCCTCCGGTACCGTGAATGTCATTTAAGTGACGTCTTGGTGAAGATTGATGATCACTCATTTTTAGGTCTATTTTTTTTAAAAGCCTGGCTGGAGATCGACTGACACACCCCCCGCGGTCGACTGGTAGCTCGCGATCGACGTAATGGGCACCGCTACCCTAGAAGCATACAGCTTATGGAAAGGCACCCACAGTTAAAACATACATCATCATCCATCCATCCATTTCCTACCGCTTATTCCCTTTTGGGGTCGTGGGGGGCGCTGGCACCTATCTCAGCTACAATCGGCAATGAGTTGGCGACTTGTCCAGGGTGTATCCCGCCTTCCGCCCGATTGTAGCTGAGATACACCATCATATAATATACAAACTACAGTACAATACCTTTCAAAATCTACCCACCCAATACCCATTTAAAACTCCATACCAATTAACGAAGAATGAATCTTTAAATCCACCAAATCAGTCTCGATATCCCATTCAAATTTGATTAAAAAGATGCATCTTGAAGATTTGCAATAGTCTTATACATACAGAGGTCAAGACCAAAACTATACAACAAATGTGAAAACCTCAGCGAGTGCACTTAGTTTTGAAATCTATGTTAGCTTAGGATGCATTTCCTGCTATTTTGAGTCAAAATCTAACAATATTCTCCTGACCAAAATTTCACATTTATTAGCAAATATTTTCATAAAAATTATCATGTGATGAAATTTATGTATACAAGTTTACACATACATCAAATTCTTGCACACGTTTGGATTATAGACAAAAATAGGCCTACAAATGGATTAACCAGAATGTAAAATATAAAAATGTTGAAATACATAAGATGGTGTATTGTGCCTCTGAATGGACTCGTCTGTCTTAGATTGGTGGGAGAGGAGCCGAGTCGGAGGTGGGAGGCTCCGATAGTTGATTTGAGGCTGCATTTGTGACGATGTTTGACTTCAGCTTGAAGGCCGACCCCAGTAAAAAATAACTTCTCCGTAAACTCACTTTACTTAGATACCTTGCCGATTTCGCATGGTCAAGAGTGCCACCTTTCCCCGAGATCCATAATCCACAACGTCCTTGCAATATAAGCACTGAGCACGGCCCGGTTCATCGCACTTTGCAATGAAATCGCTGATCAGTTCGTCTACTTCTACGATATTGTTGTTAATGTTCACCTTCAGTTTGATAGATACATCGAGCCATGCCCAGTTCCACTTGTTTCTCACGCCCTTATCGATATCTTTCGCTAATGAAGCATTCCTATCTTGAATAAGCTTAACCAAGTCTGAAACTGTTTTGTCAATAAAGAAACTGTTTATCTTTAGTCTATATTTGAGTCCTTTTTTGTGTTTTGATTATTATTTCTGGACCCTTCCTGTTCTGAGTTTTGCACTTCCTGTTTTATCTCGTTTCCATTGTTTCTCATTTGTTCCACCTGCTATGTTTTTCGACGCACACCTGTTGGCAATTGTTTACTTTAGTATTTAAGCCTGCATTCGTCCTCAGTTCCTTCTTGGCTCATGGTTTGCTACAAGCAACAGTCACGTAGGTTTTCTCTAAGTCCTTGTTTTCCCTGCTAAGTCTCATCTTAGCTTTCGGCCGCTCGGCACCCGTTTTTGGACAGTTTGGACTCTGCTAATATTAGCGTTAGCTTCCGTGCGTAGGCACGCACTTTCTTTTCTGTTTGCACCAGTGTTCTTTTATCTTTTGTATATTAAAATCAGCTTCTTACCTGCAATCCTGCCTGTCTGGTCCCACTGCATCTGAGGGTGACATCTCCGCACATCACAATGCGCCCCGAATGTAACAGAAATGTGTTAATTGAGAGCTACTGTGTTTTCTTTCCAGATTAGTCGCCGATAAACAGTTCAGAAACGCTCATAATAATTGAGGATCAGGGACTAGATATTGTCGGCAAACGACGCGTGTAGACGCCTATAACAGGCAATAATGTCATTGGTTGATGTCGTCAGCTGATAGTAGAACTAGCCAATCTGGTGCCTTCACACAATGGCGTTATATTATATAAATGACCCTGGCGGCGCCAAAATCAGTGGAATTCCGCAGATCCGAAGAAAATTCCTATCCCTGATTATCGGTATCGGTTTCAAAAAGTAAAATGTATGATTTTTTAAAACGACGCTGTATGGAGTGGTACACGGACGTAGGGAGAAGTACAGAGTGCCAATAAACCTTAAAGGCATCGCCTTTGCGTGCCGGCCCAATCACATAATATCTATAGCTACTTACACACACAAGAGAATGTAACACATACTTGGTCAACAGCCATACAGGTCAAACTGAGGGTGGCCGTATAAACAACTTTAACACTGTTACAAATATGCGCCACACTGTGAACCCATACCAAACAAGAACGATAACACATTTTAGGAGAACATCCGCACTGTAACACAACATAAACACAACGGAACAAATACCATGAATTTAAGTTGAAAAACTATTTCGGGTGTTACCATTTAGTGGTCAATTGTACGGAATATGTACTGAACTGTGCAATCTACTAATAAAAGTTTCAATCAATCAATCAAAAACCCAGAACCCCTTGCAGAACTAACTCTTCCTGGACGCTACAATATACACCACCCGCTAACCCCTACCCCACCCAACCCCGCCCACTTCAACCTCCTCATGCTCTCTCAAGGAGAGCATGTCCCAGATTCCAAGCTGCTGTCTTGAGGCATGTTAAAAAAAATAATCCACTTTGTGACTTCAACAATAAATTTGGCAGTGCCATGTTGGCATTTTTTTCCATAACTTGAGTTGATTTATTTTGGAAAACCTTGTTACATTGTTTCATGCATCCAGCCCATCACAACAAAATTAGGCATAATAATGTGTTCATTCCACGACTGTATATATTGGTATCGGTTGATATCGGAATCGGTAATTAAGAGTTGGACAATATCGGAAAATCGGATATCGGCAAAAAAGCCATTATCGGACATCTTTAGTCCTTAATAGAATATGACATCATTAAAATTTAGATTAAATCAATTGTAAAAATTCAATAATAAGGTTGTTTGAATCAAATTGGGAATGTGTGACACAATCTAGAGTTTTCTTGCAAAAATGCAAAATGCTTCAAACCCAGCATGGAAAAAAGGCTTCACTGTTCACTCAATACAGATGCTGAATATCATCAAAGCTCACGTTTATGTATTCACACACAAGCGTCAACATTTTGGAAACAAGGATTAAGTGATATGAGGAAGGGACAAATATGATAAATCTAATTGTGGCAGCATCGGACAAAGCAAAGTTCAAGGTTCAGTTTTGAATCTCATAGCACATAACTGTAGTCTCACTAGCTTTTAAAGACGGGAGGGGCTGAAGCCCTCCAGTAAATGCACTGATCATTCTAATTTTAATCATGATGCGCTATTATAATAATCACAATCCACTAATTACACAGTAATCTTACATCAGGGATATTAAAATAATTGTTTAAGGGGCCAGGTTTCTACAAAGCTAACTTCTCCCTTTACCAATATTATCATTCTGTATGTTCTGGAGAACCAATTTTGTCAGGATTACAGGAGAGCTCTGCTCCTATAATGACCATCTGCAAAAAAGATGATGAAAGATCATCTCTAGTATTTTGAAGAATCTGCTGAAAAACGCGAGTCTCTCGCAGGTTTTTTAACTGAACTCGTAGGCCACCAGTTGAATAGCCCAAATTATGAAGAAAAAAAAAAAGAGGATCTAAAATGGAACCTTGAGGAACACTACAAGTATAACTGAGGAAATGGAACAGATGACTACAGACTGCATTCAAAGGAAACAAGCTAAAATAACACCTTAGTTTCATACATTACGAAAAAATTCTAACTGACAAAAAGGGGAGGACTTATGTACTGTATATCCAAAGTTTAGACTACAGCATCCATCCATCCATTTTATACCGCTTGTCCCTTTTGGGATCACAAGGGGTACTGGAGCCTATCTCAGCTGCATTCAGTCGGAAGGCGGAGTACACCTTGGACAAGTCGCCACCACAGATGGACAGACAACATTCACACTCACATTCACACACTAGGGACCATTTAGTGTCGCCTATCAACTTTGGACTACAGCAGTCCTTATCAAATAGTGTGTGGGGGGGTGCCATGTGACCTGGGTTAACGTGTTTTATTTTGCCGTACCAGAATATGACTAAGCCTATGTCACATTTGACTTCATTGTACCCACGGTGAGAGATGAGGAAAGACTGGTGTCCTTTAATAGTCCTTTAATAGTAATAAGCTTACAATGTTATGCAGAGATTTACCGTATTTTTGTGGACTATAAGTCGCAGTTTTTTTTCACAGTTTGGTGCGACTTATACTCAGGTGCGACTTGTGTGTGAAATTATTAACACATTACTGTAAAATATCAAATAATATTATTTAGCTCATTTACATAAGAGACTAGACGTATAAGATTTCATGGGATTTAGCAATTAGGAGTGACAGATTGTTTGGTAAACATATAGCATGTTCTATTTGTTATAGTTATTTGAATGACTCTTACCATAATATGTTAGGTTAACATAGCAGTTGCTTATTTATGCCTCATATAATGTACACTTATTCAGCCTGTTGTTCACTATTCTTTATTTATTTTAAATTGCCTTTCAAATGTCTATTTGTTGGTGTTGGGTTTTATCAAATAAATTTCCCCCTAAAAAGCAATTTATACTCCAGTGCGACTTATATATGTTTTTTTTTCCTTCTTTGTTATGCATTTTCAGCTGGTGTGCCTTATACTCCGGAGCGACTTATACTCCGAAAAATACGGTAGTTATAACACTTTTTTTAAAGACAAATTATACCATTTATAGTCATGGTGGAGAGTGGGAGGGCGCAAAATATTTTCTTCTTTCTAGGAGGGGTGTAACAGAAAATATTTGAGAATTGGACTACAGTGTTTAAGGTTTGCTAGCAAGCTTAAAATGTTAAAGGCCTACTGCAGGGGTCGGGAACCTTTTTGGCTGAGAGAGCCATGAAAGCCAAAAATATTTTAAAATCCATATCGTATGTTTTAACTCTAAATACAACTAAATGCATGCATTTGTAGTAAAGACCATGTTTTTAGAGTATAATAGGTCTCTTATTCTTATTCTGTTTATTATGAAGCTAACCAATAATAAATACAATTATTTTTCCCATTTATGCGACTTCTTGAACAGGTGCGGTAGAAGTGAAGTGAAGTGAATTATATTTATATAGCGCTTTTCTCTAGTGACTCAAAGCGCTTTACATAGTGAAACACAATATCTAAGTTACATTTTAAACCAGTGTGGGTGGCACTGGGAGCAGGTGGGTAAAGTGTCTTGCCCAAGGACACAACGGCAGTGACTAGGATGGCGGAAGCGGGAATCGAACCTGCAACCCTCAAGTTGCTGGCACGGCCGCTATACCAACCGAGCTATACCGCCCCCAATGGAATAGAAAACAATGGATGCATTAGAATGTTTTATAAATTGAAAATTAATAACACTGTGATTCCCAGCGTAATTATTAATTATTTATCGTTTTAAGCAACGTCAGCTAAGATTTATCTGAGAGCCACAGGTTCCCTACCCCTGGCCTACTGAAAGCCACTACTAGCGACCACGCAGTCTGATAGTTTATATATCAATGATGAAATATTAACATTGCAACACATGCCAATACGGCCTTCTTAGTTTACTAAATTGCAATTTTAAATTTCCTGCAAAGTGTCGCGGTATGATGACTCGTATGATGACGCGTGCGTTTGACTTCTCGGATTGTAGCGGACATTATTTTCCAGCCCGATCCAAGCTATAAGTAGTCCGCTTTAATCGCATAATTACACAGTATTCTGGACATCTGTGTTGCTGAATCTTTTGCAATTTGTTCAATTAATAATGGCGAACTCAAAGTAGAAAGATGGAGGTGGGAAGCTTTTAGCCTTTAGCCACACAAACACAGCCGGTGTTTCCTTGTTTAAAATTCCCAAAGGTGAAGCTTTACTATGGATCAGAGCGGTCAAGCGAACATGGATCCCGACCACATGTCGACCGGCAGGTTTCGGTGAGAAAATTGTGGTAATAAGTTGGCTCTAACCGTAGTTATGAGCAGAGCCAGCGTCCTCCTGCAGCTGCTGCGGCGACAATTACTTCCTCCCACGGAGACACTGGCGGTCACCACACTCGTGGCCACACCCCTCCGACTTTCAGGTACTATATAATCTCACTAAAACACTAGCATAAGGGATTTTTCAGAATTATCGTAGTAAATGTGTCTAATAACATCTGAATCGCTCCCACTGTAATCGCTTTTTTTTTTCTAGTCCTTCACTATCAATATCCTCATCCACAAATCTTTCATCCTCGCTCCAATTAATGGGAAAATTGTCGCTTTCTCGGTCTGAATCGCTCTCACTGCTGGTAGCTATGATTGTAAACAATGTGAGGAGTTCTACAACTTGTGACGTCACGCGCACATCGTCTGCTACTTCCAGTACAGGCAAGGCTTTTTTATTAGCGACCTAAAACTTTATTGTGGATGTTCTCTACTAAATCCTTTCAGCAAAAATATGGCAATATCGCAAAATGATCAAGTATGAAACATAGAATGGACCTGCTATCCCCGTTTAAATGAGAAAATCTCATTTCAGTAGGCCTTTGAAATTTCACGACTCCTCTGCGGACCCCTATTGAAGACCTCTGCTCTACACAACAGGACCACTCTAGTGTTTTTAGGAATTTGCTGCAAAAATGTTCGTCTGCCAAGCTTTGAACTGAACTCGGGGGCTGGTGTGGTGTCATTCCGGGCTGGACTTGACCTCCCGGGCCGCCAATTGAAATGTCCTGTCCTACATGAATCAGGTATATAGGAAAAACTTATTAAAGTTTTCTATCCATCCATCCATTTTCTACCGCTTGTCCCGTTCAGGGTCGCGGGGGGTGCTGGAGCCTATCTCAGCTGCTTCGGGCGGAAGGCGTTGTACACCCTGGACAAGTCGCCACCTCATCGCAGGGCCAACACAGATAGACAGACAACATTCACACACTAGGGACCATTTAGTGTTGCCAATCAACCTATCCCCAGGTGCATGTCTTTGGAGGTGGGAGGAAGCCGGAGTACCCGGAGGGAACCCACGCAGTCACGGGGAGAACATGCAAACTCCACACAGAGAGATCCCAAGCCCAGGATCGAACCCAGGACCTTCGTATTGTGAGGTACATGCACTAACCCCTGTTCCACCGTGTTTTCCATGTAATATTTTGAAGACATTACAAGCTGCATGCAAAAATATTGTTATATGTGTTTTAAAAAGCTAGTTTCAACCAAATTAAGTCAATATTTCGTTTTGTGCTCGTAAACATACTGAGTCTAACGATAATGGATTAGTAACACCACAATAACGACCAAATTCAGCCACACAAAGTCTCGGGTCCGTGTTGTGTCCAGATGAGCTGCTTTCTCTCAAAAAGCTACCAGTTTCTATTCCTGTTCAAACGATGATGAAATCGAAAATGTATACTACAATGATTTGCGGCAATGTGAATTTCCTCACACTGTAATTGTCCACATGCTTTTGCGTTCTGTCCGTTAATATACAATGTCAACTTCCTCATGCTGTCAGTGTTTGCATCAAGGATGTCCAAACTTTTTTCACCAAGGGCCACCAAAGTCAAAGTATGCGGGGGCCATTTTGATATTTTTTTCATTTTGCAAAAAAAAATTTTTTTTAAATGCTGAAAACAGACATTACATATTTTTAAGGACTAAACTTAGTGTCAACTTTGTGTTATAGGTAACTAGGTGTACTAATACTAGTTATTTCAACGGTGTCAGAACTGCAGCAAAGGGGCCATTTGCGGACGGAACCTCAAGTTTTGTTGGCACACGTCGAAAAAAAACAATACAAAGGTAAGAAAAAAAGAGGAAAATTACGTTATTTAATGAGGAAAAGTCTGAAATGTTTATATTATTAACTAATAATATTTATAATAATACAAAGTGTCCCTTATAACACAAATCTGGCACTAATATATATATATATATTAATATATCTTGATTGGATTATCCAGAGAATAGTGCTCGATACCGTGGTAGAGCGCAATATGTAGGTGTGGGAAAAATCACAAGACTACTTCATCTCTACAGAACTGTTTCATGAGGGGTTCCCTCAGTCATCAGGAGATTTTTTTATTTTTATTTAAAAATAAAAAATAAAAAAATCTCCTGATGATTGAGGGAACCCCTCATGAAACAGTTCTGTAGAGATGAAGTAGTCTTGTGATTTTTCCCACACCTACATATATATTAATATATATATATATATATATATATATATACACACACACACAAATACATACACACACATATACATACATATATATATATATATATATATATATATATATATATATATATATATATATATATGTGTGTGTGTGTATGTATGTATGTATGTATATATGAAAATGACAGCAACAAAGGGTTCCTCCTCTGAATTCCAAACAAAGTGCACATTATTCAAATAAGATGTGAATGCATTTACTGGCCATTAATTGTTGTTTACTTACTTGTTTGTATCCATAATTCATTTAAACCCAATTCCCTGAAAAGAAATACACTATATTGCCAAAAGTATTTGGGCAGCTGCGTTGACTCACATCACTTGAAGTGCCACCCCATTCCTAACCCATAGGGTTCAACATGATGTGGGTCCAACTTTTGCAGCTATTACAGCTTCAACTCTTCTGGGAAGGCTGTCCACAAGGTTGCGGAGTGTGTTTATGGGAATTTTCCACCATTCTTCCAAAAGCGCATTAGTTGATGTTGGTCGAGAAGGCCTGGCTCTAATTAATCCCAAAGGTGTTGTGCACAGTCAGTCATGCTGGAAGAGGAAGGGGCCTGCTCCAAACTACTCCCATAAAGGTTGGGAGCATGGAATTGTCCAAAATGTTTTGGTAACCTGGAACTTTCCTTTCACTGGAGTCCGAACCCAGACTCGTCCATCAGATTGCCAGATGGAAAGGCGTGATTCATTACTCCAGAGCAGGTGTCTCCACTGCTCTGGAGTTCAGTGGTGACGTGCTTTACACCACTGCATCCGACACTTTCCATTGGACTTGGTATTGTACGGCTTAGATGCAGCTGCTCGGCCATGGAAACCCATTCCATGAAGCTCTCTGCGTACTGTACATGGGCTAATTCGAAGGTCATATGAAGTTTGGAGCTCTGTAGCAACCAACTGATTTTTTTAAATTATCGGTATCTGTTTCAAAAAGTAAAACGTATGACTTTTTATAATGCCGCTTTACATATCGGTACACGGAAGTATGGAGAAGTACAGAGCGCCAATCAACCTTAAAGGCACTGCCTTTGCGTGCCGGCCCACTAACTTAATATCTACGGTTTTTCACACACACAAGTTAATGCAAGGCATACTGAGGGTGGCCGTATAAACAACTTTAACACTGTTACAAATATGCGCCACACTGTGAACCCACACCAAACAAGAATGACAAACACAATTCGGGAGAACATCTGCACCGTAACACAACAGAACAAATACCAGGAAACCCTTGCAGCACTAACTCTTCCAGGACGCTGCAATATAAACAACACCAAGGTCATAACTTCAAACAGAGCATTTTATAGTGGGAAAAAAAATTGTTTTGTTTTGTTGAAATAGAGGTTACTGACAAAGTCATAAAGCCTTGCTGCAAAAAAAATAATTTATGTGGTTCTTTTATGCATTTAAAAACTAAAACGTGTCGGTGCAGACCATGGGACAAGATGAAGGTTTAAAAAAAATGAAATCTCCCCTTTATCGCAGGCCTGGGCAATTATTTTGACTCGGGGGCCAATTTTAGAGAAAAGAATGTGTCTGGGGGCCGGTATATCTGTATATATGAGACAGGCTCCAGCGCCCCTGCGACCCCGAATGGAATAAGCGGTAGAAAATGGATGGATGCTTTATCGTATCGGCAACCACAAATATTGAATCGGTTTATTGCTAAAGGAACCTGGGGATAGGTTGATTGGCAACACTAAATTGGCCCTAGTTATTGAATAGGAGTGTGAATGTTGTCTGTCTATCTGTGTTGGCCCTGCGATGAGGTGGCGACTTGTCCAGGGTGTACCCCGCCTTCCGCCCGATTGTAGCTGAGATAGGCTCCAGCACCCCCCGCCACCCCAAAGGGAATAAGCGGTAAAAAATGGATGGATGGATGCTTTAACCAAAAATATTGAATCGTCCGCTTGGGATAGAAAATGGGTTTGGGTTCTCGTTCGGGGTCGCGGGAGCCTATCTCAGCTGCATTCGGGCGGAAGGCGGAGTACACCCTGGACAAGTCGCCGCCTCATCACAGGGCCAACACAGATAGACAGACAACATTCACACACTAGGGACCATTTAGTGTTGCCAATCAACCTATCCCAGGTGCATGTCTTTGGAAGTGGGAGGAAGCCGGAGTACCCGGAAGGAACCCACGCAGTCACGGGAAGAACATGCAAACTCCAAAAAAATCTTCACAGGGGGTACATCACTGAAAAAAGGTTGAGAACCACTGCTGTATCGTATCGGCAACTTGGGCTAGGCGATATAGCGATATACTCGCGGGTTTGTCTCTGCGCGATGCAGAAAATGACTATATTGTGATATTTGAGTATACTTTCTGGCGCAGTGCTAACATTACATTACAGGCTCTCCTCGCTCTTTCTTGTGTCTCCTTCACACAGACAGCGAGCGCACATTCTTACACACGTCACATACTGTCACGTCATACGTCACATACGTATACGCCCTCGCCCGGCAGAGAAGTAGCAGTATGGGTAACGTTAGCTGTGATGCCAGCGCAGCCGTGCGAGTGGTTATACGAGGGAGAAAAGGTGCAAATCTGGTAACAAATGAAGGAAGAATTAATTCCCAAGAAAAACAGCAGGGGGTTACATCGTCTGGCGGTGGTTTGGCTTCAAGCGGGAATATGTCGAATTGACAACTTTAATTTGTCAAGTGTGGGGCACACGCATAGCTACAAAAAGTAGCATTACAGCTAATATGTAGCATCATTTGCAAAGTCACCTGCTAGAGAATGAAGAGTGCTTACTCCGCATGTCAACATCTCCATTCGGTGCCACACCCCCACACCAACAAAAAGCCAAGGCAAACATTTCCAGATTAGATTAGATTAGATAGTACTTTATTTATTCCGTCAGGAAAATTAAAATTTTCAGCACAATCCCATTCAAGTTTAGACAAACATTACAAGGAGACAGAACAGGATCGCTGACGGGTCTGCCGGCTTCCAGCGCCCCTTACAAAAAAGATGAGATAAAGGTAAACAAAGGGGGGGTGGGGGGGAGAAAAAAATAGAAGATTAAAATAAAATTTATAAAATCGGTCTTTGCCTGGGCCCTGGAGAGGAGGTGCAGACTGAGGCCAAGGGAAAAAAACTAATAAATTAAAAAAAAATAAAAAATAAAAAAACAACTCATAAACAACTCATAGATCAACATTGTATAAAAAAAAAAAAGTGATTTTTTTTTAGTTGTGATTTCCTTCTCTGCATGAAAGTTTAAAATGAGCATATATTAATACAGTATGAACAAGACTGTTTTGATGTAGACACATAAAATCATCATACTGCTGTGATTATAGGTATCAAGTGTTCATTTAAGGCAGGGGCGCTCACACTTTTTCTGCAGGTGAGCTACTTTTCAATTGACCAAGTCGAGGAGATCTACCTCATTCCTATTTATGATTTATATTCATTTATTTATGAAAAAGACATTTTTGTTAACAAGTTAATGGTGTTTAATGATAATACAAGCATGTGTAACACACATAGATTCCTTTCTTTCATGAAGACAAGAATATAAGTTGGTGTATTACCTGATTCTGATGACTTGCATTGATTGGAATTAGACAGTGGTGCTGATAACGTCCGCATTTTCAAATGGAGGAAAAAAAAAAGTCGTCCTTTCTGTCCAATACCACATGAAAGTGGTTGGATTTGGCATCTCATTTGTCCAACTTGCATACTGGTTTTTAAACACTTTGTTATGAGAGTAGCATATGTGTGTGGCCCTTTAATGTCTGGCAGCAGGTGAGTGACGTCAGTGAGTGTGCGGGTGGGCAAGCAAGTGAGAAAGCGCTCGCTGAGGGCGGGGGAGAAATACATTGGCATCAAACTCCGTAGCTTGCTAGCTTTCTGAGACTCTTATTTTGTTAGCACAGGCAGGATGAAACAGGTCTTTTATGGTGAAGACAGGAAGTGTGCAGTCGCTCTTTAGAGTTTTGACAGTAGGTACGGAGTCTCTAGAAATAAAATGTGTTTCTCTGCGTCCGCCCTGCTAGTGATTTTTTTCTTAAATATGAGCTCGCAGCAGCCAGCGTCATCTCACAAGATCCTCGGGTGGCGAGAATGTCAAACAACTGACGAAAGTGAAGTCTTGGTATGATTGATAATTGCTCATTTTTATGTACATTTTTTAATGCCTGGCTTGAGATCGACTGACACACCCTCCGAGATCGACGTAATGCCCACCCCTGATTTAAGGCTAAGGCAAAATATCGTGATATATATCGTGTATCGCGATATGGCCTAAAAATATCGCGATATTTGAAAAAGGCCATATCATCCAGCCCTATCGCAACCACAAATGTCGAATCAATTTATTGTTAAACGAATCGTTACACCACTAATAATTAGAATTTTCTCTAAAAATTTTAAAAAAGAGCAGTTGTGTTGGTGATTAAGTTCATGAATCCAAATGGATCTTTATTACAATCCCCAAAGAGGGCACTTTAAGTTGATGATTACTTCTATGTGTAGAAATCTTTATTTATAATTGAATCACTTGTTTATTTTTCAATAAGTTTATAGTTATTTTTATAACTTTTTTTCCCAAATAGTTCAAGAAATACCACTACAAATGAGCAATATTTTGCACTGTTATACAACTTAAAGGCCTACTGAAATGAGATGTTCTTATTTAAACGGGAATAGCAGGTCCATTCTACGTTTCATACTTGATCATTTCGCGATATTGCCATATTTTTGCTGAAAGGATTTAGTAGAGAACATCCACGATAAAGTTCGCAACTTTTGGTCGCTAATAGAAAAGCCCTGCCTTTACCGGAAGTAGTGATGTGTGCGTGACACCACGAGTTGCAAGGCTCCACACATATTCGCATTGTTTATAATGGGAGCCACCAGCAGTAAGAGCAATTCGGACCGAGAAAGCGACAATTTGCCCATTAATTTGAGTGAGGATGAAAGATTCGTGAATTAGGATATTGATAGTAAATAACTAGAAAATAAATAAATAAATAAAGCGACGGCTCCGGGCGGCGGCAGTGTGAGCGTTTCAGATGTGATTAGACACATTTACTAGGATAATTCTGGAAGATCCCTTATCTGCTTATTGTGTTACTAGTGTTTTAGTGAGATTGTAATGACATACTTCAAGGTCGGATGGCTGCGGTGAACACGCAGTGACTCAGAGAGAAGCCGAGGAGCCAAGCTCACAGCTGACTTTTAAACAGCTACTGCAGGAGGAAGTCCCATAATCCACTGATTTCTCCGTTAAGACTTAATATAACAATTTTCCCATCCAAAGACATGCTGGTTGACGTAGAGAAAACATGTTCGCTTGACTGCTCTGCTTCACAACAAAGAAACACCGGTTGTGTCTCGGTGCTAAAGACAGCTGCAATACACCGCTTTCCACCAACAGCTTTCTTCTTTGTAGTCTCCATTAATAAATGAACAAATTGCAAAAGATTCAGCAACACATATGTCCAAAATAGTGTGTAATTACGGCATGAACAGAGACGACTTTTAGCCGTTTTTGGTGCCTCGCTAATATGTCCCCTCCAACACGTGACGTCACGCGTACGCGTCATCATTCCGTGTCGTTTTCAACAAGAAAGTCACGGGAAATTTAAAATTGCAATTTAGTAAACTAAAAAGGCCGTATTGGCATGTGTTGCAATGTTAATATTTCATCATTGGTATATAAACTATCAGACTGCGTGGTCGCTAGTAGTGGCTTTCAGTAGGACTTTAATAAATCAGAAACTGATGACATAGTGCTGTATTTTACTTCTTTATCTCTTTTTTTCTAACCAAAAATGCTTTGCTCTGATTAGGGGGTACTTGAATTAAAAACATGTTCACAGGGGGTACATCACTGACAAAAGGTTGAGAACCACTGCCCTGTAGTCATCATTGTCGACGTCCCAATGGGGTGAGATTTTCCTTGCCCTTATGTGGGCTCTAATGAATATGTCGTTGTGGCTTGTGCAGCCCTTTGAGACACTTGTTATTTAGGGCTATATAAATAAACATTGATTTATTGATTGAAGGCTTCACGGTGGAAGAGGGGTTAGTGCGTCTGCCTCACAATACGAAGGTCCTGCAGTCCTGGGTTAAATCCTAGGTTTGGGATCTTTCTGTGTGGAGTTTGCATGTCCTCCACGTGACTGTGTGGGTTCCCTCCGGGTACTCCGGCTTCCTCCCGCTTCCAAAGGGGATAGGTTGATTGGCAACACTAAAATGGCCCTAGTGTGTGAATGTGAGTGGGAATTAGGGCTGGGCGATATTGGCTTTTATTAATATCACGATATTTTTATGCCATATGCGATGTACGATATATATTACGATATTTTGCCTTAGCCTTGAATGAACACTTGATGCATATAATCACAGCAGTATGATGATTCTATGTGTCTACATTCAAACATTCTTCTTCATACTGCATTAATATATGCTACTTTTAAACTTTCATGCAGAGATGGAACTCAAAACTAAGTCAGTTTACCAAAACTGTATTTATTAAAGTTATTAGCAGGTGACTTTTCAAATGATGCTAAATATTAGCAGTAATGCCACTTTTGGTAGCAACGCTTGTGCCCCACACTTGACAAATTAAAGTTGTCTATTCGTAATGTGGCTGATGCACTTTCAGCATGTGTTTAAAACCATCGTTTTGCACAATGGAGTCTGCACCGACACAAACACCGATTAAATGGCACGGGGCGTTCAAGTTCCTCCGTTACTCCGCTCGCCATTACCACGCTGTGCGAACAACTTTTTTTTTTTTTTATAAATCACGTGTGTGCAGAACCAAAGATATTGATCCGAACTGATCACAGATCAATGTTGATACGTTGCACCACTATTGCTTAATAATAATAATAATAATATTAATAATGGATTAGATTTATATTGCGCTTTTCTATTGTTAGATACTCAAAGCGCTCACAGAGAAGTGGGAACCCATCATTCATTCACACCTGGTGGTGGTAAGCTACATCAGTAGCCACAGCTGCCCTGGGGTAGACTGACGGAAGCGTGGCTGCCAGTTTGCGCCTACGGCCCCTCCGACCACCACCAATCATTCATTCACCGGTGTGAGCGGCACAGGGGGCAAAGGGTGAAGTGTCCTGCCCAAGGACACAACGGCAGCGATTTGGATGTCAATAGGTGGGAAGCGAACCTGCAAGCCTCAGGTTTTTGGCACGGCCGATCTACCCACTACGCCAGGGGTGCCCACACTTTTTCTGCAGGCGAGCTACTTTTCAATTGACCAACTCGAGGGGATCTACCTCATTTATATATATCATTTATATTTATTTATTTATGAAAGAGACATTTTTGTAAACAAGTTAAATGTGTTTAATGATAATACAAGCATGTGTAACACATATAGATGTCTTTCTTTCACAAAGACAAGAATATAAGTTGGTGTATTACCTGATTCTGATGACTTGCATTGATTGGAATCAGACAGTAATGATGATAACGCCCACATTTTCAAATGGAGGAGAAAAAAAGTTGTCCTTTCTGTACAATACCACATGAAAGTGGTTGCTTTTTGGCATCTAATTCATCCAGCTTCCATACACTTTACAAGAAAAACATTGGCGGCAAATTCCGTAGCTTGCTTGATTGACATTCACGGCACCCGAGGGTCTTGTGAGATGACGCTGGCTGCTGCCAGTTCATTATTATGAAAAAAGGACAGAGAGGAAGGCGAGAAACACTTTTTATTTCAACAGACTTTCGCGCCGTCCCTTCCGTCAAAACTCTAAAGGCCAACTGCACATTTCCTGTCTTCACAATAAAAGCCCTGCTTCATGCTGCCTGCGCTAACAAAATAAGAGTCTCGGAAAAGTGGCGTGCACAAGTGATGTGCACGCCAGCTTTCTGAGGGATCGCTTGTGCACGCCAGTTTTCCGAGACTCTGTATTTAGTTAGCGCAGGCAGCATGAAGCAGGGCTTTTATTGTGAAGATAGGAAATGTGCAGTCGGCCTTTAGAGTTTTGACGGAAGGGATGACGCAAAAGTCTGTTGAAATAAAAAGTGTTTCTCGCCTTCCTCTCTGTCATTTTTTCATAATAATGATCTTGCAGCAGCCAGCGTCATCTCACAAGACCCTCGGGTGCCGTGAATGTCATTTAAGTGACGTCTTGGTGAAGATTGATGATCACTAATTTTTAGGTCCAATTTTTTTTAAAAGCCTGGCTGGAGATCGACTGACACACCCCCCGCGGTCGAATGGTAGCTCGTGATCGACGTAATGGGCACCCCTGCACTACGCCATGCCGCCCCATGTTACCATATCCGCACCTTCTTTCTCTCATTTTACCACTCGACTGGGATGAGAATCAGCACCTCCGAGACCGCTAGCATCACAGCTAACGTTAGCCACGCCGCTACCTCTCTGTTGGGCGAGGGCGTATACGTATGTGACGTATGACGTGACAGTATGTGACGTGTGTAAGAATGTGCGCTCGCCGTCTGTGAGACGGAGACACAAGAAGGAGTGGGAGGAGCCTGTAGTGTAATGCCAGCAGCTAAAAGCAATTGCGCGAAAACGTTTACTCGAATATTACGATATAGTCATTTTCCATATCGCACAGACTCAAACCTGCGATATATCACATATATAGCCCAGCCCTAGTGTGAATGTTGTCTGTCTATCTGTGTTGGCCCTGTGGTGAGGTGGCGACTTGTCCAGGGTGTACACCGCCTTCTGCCCGATTGTAGCTGATAGGCACCAGCGCCTCAAAAAAAAAAAATAGATTTTCCAAAAAAATTTGTATCTATTCTGAATCGCACAACGTATTCAAATCGATTTTTTCCCACACCCCTAATGTTTACACTTCCCAGCAGCTTTAGCGGGGTTAGACGTGCAGCCCGTCAGCCCTCTCTGGCAACAAACAAACATTCTCCTACCTCAAACAACTTTGTTTTTTATCAGAAACCATGTGTCCACAAATGTAGGCGAGAACCCTCCCGAGGTGTCAAAAGTCCACTCTCTTTCCCTGCTGAAAAGTTATGTAACGAGGGGGGTAAGGCTAACTCCACGGTAGCCCAAGTTAGCTTGCAGGCTAACTTTTTTTTTTTTTTTTTTGTCAATCCAACAAAACAATACACAGCAATACCATAACAATGCAAACAATTCCAAAACCAAACCTGACCCAGCAACACTCAGAACTGCAATAAACAGAGCAATTGAGAGGAGACACAAACACCACACAGAACAAACCAAAAGTAGTGAAACAAAAATGAATATTATCAACAGCAGTATCAATATTAGTTATAATTTCAACACTGCAGTGATTAAAAATCCCTCATTGACATTATCATTAGACATTTATAAAAAATTAAAATAAAAGAACAATAGTGTCACAGTGGCTTACACTTGCATCACATCTCATAAACTGGACAACACACTGTGTCCAATGTTTTCACAAAGATAAAATAAGTCACATTTTTGGTTCGTTTAATAGTTAAAACAAATTTACATTATTGCAATCAGTTGATAAAAAATTGTCCTTTACAATTAAAAAAGCTCTTTAAAAAAATCTACTACTCTGCTAGCATGTCAGCCGACTGGTGTAGATCCTGCTGAAATCCTATGTATTGAATGAATACAGAATCCTTTTGATTCGGAAAAAACATCGTTTTTGAATCGAGAATCGCGTTGAATAGAAAGAAGAAAAAAAAAAATCGATATATAATCGAATCGCGACCCCAAGAATCGATATTGAATCAAATCGTGGGACACCCAGAGATTCGCAGCCCTATTAGACGTACAGAATCATCATACTGCTGTGATTATATAAATCAAGTGTTCATTCAAGGCTAAGGCAAAATATCGAGATGTATATATCGTGTATCGCGATATGGCCTAAAAATATCACGACATTTGAAAAAGACCATATCGCCCAGCCCTATCGCAACCACAAATGTCGAATCGGTTCACCACTAATAATTAGAATTTTCCTTAAAAAATTAAAAAAAGAGCGTACAATCCAAAAGGATCTCTATTACAATCCCCAAAGAGGGCACTTTAAGTTGATGATTACTTCTATGTGTAGAAATCTTTATAAATGAATCCCTTGTTTATTTTTCAACGAGCTTTTAGTTATTTTTATATATTTTTTCCCCAAATAGTTCAAGAAAGACCACTACGAATGAGTAATAATTTAGGCACTTTAAGTTGATGATTACTTCTATGTGTAGAAATCTTTATTTATAATTGAATCACTTGTTTATTTTTCAACACGTTTTTAGTTATTTTTATAACTTTTTTTCCCAAATAGTTCAAGAAAGACCACTACAAATGAGCAATAATTTGCACTGTTATACAATTTAATAAATCAGAAACTGTTGACATAGTGCTGTATTTTACTTCTTTATCTCTTTTTTATTCCCAACCAAAAATGCGTTGCTCTGATTAGGGGGTACTTGAATAAAAAAAATGTTCACAGGGGGTACATCATAATAGGACTAATAGACTCAAAAACGCCATTAGACTGTACAACTCCTCTCTGGGGAGGCGGGGGGGTACAAGGATGACAGGTGATGCAAAACAATAACAGTGAATGAATGAATGGTTTATTTTGAGCCATGCAAACAAAACAAGAGAATGACATAAAATACAAAAGAAATATATAAATAAATTATTTTTACACCTACATTGAAAACATTACATGTGACTAATCTTTTGTAGATGTCAAGATTGGCTCAAAAGGGAGTGGGAAGAAGTAAACTTATTAGGTCCCACCCCTATACATATAAAAAAATATATATATACAATATATAATACAATAATATTTATAATATAATTCAATTCAGTGGTTGCTGCTATATATTGTCTATATATAATACATTTAAATTCACACACACTAACATATATACATATGTACACACATATATACAATTTATATATATATATACATATATATATACATATACACACACATTCACATACATACACACATGCATATACCCAAAATACACATATATCCATCACACACACACACCTATATAAATACTATATATATAATAGTATATATAATATACACTTTTGTCTAAACATTATTAACAGTGCAATACTTTTTCATAACATGGTCACTACTGCCTACTTTGTCTTGTTATATTCTTATTTTACTGTTATATTTTTATTCCAATTGTTGCTTTTTATTTTGTATTCTTATTGTAATATTTCTCTAGTTTGTTTCCATTTAAACCCCCATTATTTACTTTTTATTAAATTGCTCTCAACTCTGTACACTGCTGCTGGAATTTTAATTTTCGGATAGGTTGATTGGCAACACTAAATTGGCCCTAGTGTGTGAATGTTGTCTGTCTGTGTTGGCCCTGCGATGAGGTGGCGACTTGTCCAGGGTGTACCCTGCCTTCCGCCCGATTGTAGCTGAGATAGGCGCCAACACCCCCCGCGACCCCGAAAGGGAATAAGTGGTAGAAAATGGATGGATGGACGGAAGGAACTCTCCTGAAGGAATCAATAAAGTACTATCCATCACTGAAAAAGGTTAAGAACCACTGCCTGGGAGGGGGTTGCCCACATATGCGGTCCTCTCCAAGGTTTCTCATAGTCACCATTGCTGGGGTGAGTTTTTCCTTGCCTTTATGTGGGCTCTACCGAGTATGTCGTTGCGGCTTGTGCCACTTGTGATTTAGGGTTATATAAATAAACATTGATTGATTGATTGAACGTTACAGCGCGCTCGGCTCTTACCGGCATTAGCTGCTGCCAAGCGGGGTTAGACGTGCAGCCCTCTCTGGCAACAAACATTCTCCTACCTCAAACAACTTTGTTTCATTTTTTTTTATCAGAAAGCATGTGTCCACAAATATCAGCGAGAACCCTCCACCCTCTTCCCCCGCTAAAAAGTTATGTAACGAGGGGGGTAAGGCTAGGTAGCCCAAGTTAGCTTGGAGGCTAACTTTTTTTTTTTGTGTACTCACCTCCGTCTTGGTTATGCGGTGTCGCGCCAGTTTGACGACCGCAAAGTTGCCCTTTCCTAAAGTGCGCTCGATGTCGTAGAAGCCCACACGGACGGGACCCCGGAGCAGCGGCTTGTGGACGCTGTCAGCCATGACCATGCTGTTGTCGACGGCGGACCAGCGAGGGGGGTGAGTGGGGCTGAGAGAGGGGGGTGGCGGGGCTGCCGCCGCGGGCTCACACCGGGGCTCCCTCGCAGCCGTTAGGAGATAAAGAGCCTACGAAGCAACCGCCGCCACTCTTAATGGAAGCGTGTCCATTAAAAAAAAACACGAGTGCTCCGGCGACTGTGGCGACACTCTCCTTCAAAGCAGCGGCGGCGACATTTCAAAAAAAAAAATATAAAAAAAAAAAATCTTTGTCTTTTTTTTTTTTTTTTTCCCCTCCCCTTACGCCTTTGTCACCAAAAAGGCACCTTTATCCGGTCACAATGGAGCTTTAATGTCCCCTCTGTCAGGTAGAGTAGACTCGCAAAGAGGCATCATGTTCCTCCGCTTGACGTGCATTGACGTCAAAGCCAGGGGGGTATTTGTACAGGGGGGCGGGGCCTCCCAGCCGCTCCACACTTCGGTGCCAATTGGTTGCCAAGGCAACCAGACCCACCTCTTACGTCAACCGGTGAAAAAATGGCTATTCCGAAATGTGTTTTGCTCCGTTGCACACAGAGGTCACTTTTCCACCTTTTTTTTTATTAGCTTTACTGATTGCAGGTAAATTTAATTTTAAAACAAAAGTTAGACTTCGACAAACTTTAAAGGCCTTTTTGGCTGAGAGAGCCATACAAGCCAAATATTTTAAAAACTTTTTTTTAAACACTGAATACAACCATCCATCCATCCATCATCTTCCGCTTATCCGAGGTCGGGTCGCGGGGGCAGCAGCCTAAGCAGGGAAACCCAGACTTCCCTCTCCCCAGCCACTTCGTCTAGCTCTTCCCGGGGGATCCCGAGGCGTTCCCAGGCCAGCCGGGAGACATAGTCTTCCCAACGTGTCCTGGGTCTTCCCCGTGGCCTCCTACCGGTTGGACGTGCCCTAAACACCTCCCTCGGCAGGCGTTCGGGTGGCATCCTGACCAGATGCCCGAACCACCTCATCTGGCTCCTCTCGATGTGGAGGAGCAGCGGCTTTACTTTGAGTTCCTCCCGGATGGCAGAGCTTCTCACCCTATCTCTAAGGGAGAGACCTGGAAACTCATTTGGGCCGCTTGTACCCGTGATCTTATCCTTTCGGTCATGACCCAAAGCTCATGACCATAGGTGAGGATGGGAACGTAGATCGACCGGTAAATTGAGAGCTTTGCCTTCCGGCTCAGCTCCTTCTTCACCACAACGGATCGATACAACGTCCGCATTACTGAAGACGCCGCACCGATCCGCCTGTCGATCTCACGATCCACTCTTCCCTCACTCGTGAACAAGACTCCTAGGTACTTGAACTCCTCCACTTGGGGCAGGGTCTCCTCCCCAACCCGGAGATGGCATTCCACCCTTTTCCGGGCGAGAACCAAGGACTCGGACTTGGAGGTGCTGATTGTCATTCCGGTCGCTTCACACTCGGCTGCGAACCGATCCAACATACAACTATATGCGTGCATTTTTAAGAAAGACCAACATTTTTAGAGAATAATAAGTCTCATTCTTTTTATTAACATTGTTATTCAGAGGCTAGCCACAAATAAATAAAATACTTCTTACCATTAATGCGACTTCTTGAACAGGTGCGGTAGAAACCGGATGGATGGATGAAAATGCATGAGAATGTTTTATATTTTGAACGTTATTTTTGGGGCTTGACGGTGGAAGAGGGGTTAGTGCGTCTGCCTCACAATACGAAGTTCCTGCAGTCCTGGGTTCAAATCCAGGCTCGGGATCTTTCTGTGTGGAGTTTGCATTGTGGGTTCCCTCCGGGTACTCCGGCTTCCTCCCACTTCCAAAGACATGCACCTGGGGATAGGTTGATTGGCAACACTAAATGGTCCCTAGTGTGTGAATGCTCTAGTGTTGGCCCTGCGATGAGGTGGCGACTTGTCCAGGGTGTACCCCGCCTTCCGCCCGATTGTAGCTGAGCTAGGCACCAGCGACCCCAAGAGGGAATACGCGGTAGGAAATGGATGGATGGATGTTATTCTGAGGCTAGCCAAAAATATCAATCAATCAATCAATCAATCAATGTTTACTTCTATAGCCCTAAATCACTAGTGTCTCAAAGGGCTGCACAAACCACAACACAAACCACTACGACATCCTCGGTAGGCCCACATAAACTCACACCCAGTGAGACGTCGGTGACAATGATGACTATGAGAAACCTTGGAGAGGAGGAAAACAATGGATGTCGAGCGGGTCTAACATGATACTGTGAAAGTTCAATCCATAATGGATCCAAGAGTCCAGTCCAAAGCGGATCCAACACAGCAGCGAGAGTCCCGTTCACAGCGGAGCCAGCAGGAAACCAACCCAAGCGGAGGCGGATCAGCAGCGCAGAGATGTCCCCAGCCGATACACAGGCAAGCAGTACATGGCCACCGGATCGGACCGGACCCCCTCCACAAGGGAGAGTGGGAAATAGGAGAAAAAGAAAAGAAACGGCAGATCAACTGGTCTAAAAAGGGAGTCTATTTAAAGGCTAGAGTATACAAATGAGTTTTAAGGTGAGACTTAAATGCTTCTACTGAGGTGGCATCTCAAACTGTTACCGGGAGGGCATTCCAGAGTACTGGAGCCTGAAATGAAAACGCTCTATAGCCCGCAGACTTTTTTTGGGCTTTGGGGAATCACTAATAAACCGAAGTCCTTTGAACGCAGATTTCTTGCCGGGACATATGGTACAATACAATCGGCAAGATAGGATGGAGCTAGACCGTGTAGTATTTTATACGTAAGTAGTAAAACCTTAAAGTCACATCTTAAGTGCTCAGGAAGCCAGTGCAGGTGAGCCAGTACAGGTATATATGTATGTATATATGTATATAAAGGTATATACAGTATAGGTATATATGTATGTATATATGTATATAAAGGTATATACAGTATAGGTATATATGTATGTATATATGTATATAAAGGTATATACAGTATATATGTATGTATATATGTATATAAAGGTATATACAGTATATATGTATGTATATATGTATATAAAGGTATATACAGTACAGGCGTAATGTGATCAAACTTTCTTGTTCTTGTCAAAAGTCTAGCAGCCGCATTTTGTACCAACTGTAATCTTTTAATGCTAGACATGGGGAGACCCGAAAATAATACGTTACAGTAGTCGAAATACTTCTTACCATTAATGGACTTCTTGAACAGGTTGGATGGATGAAAATGCATGAGAATGTTTTATATTTTGAACGTTATTTTTGATACTGTGATTACCAGCAGATTTATTCATTACTTATCACGTTAAGCAATGTCAGCTAAAATTGATCTGAGAGCCGGGTGCAGTCATCAAAAGAACCATATCTGGCTCTAGAGCAGGGATGTCGAACTCAAATACAGAGTGGGCCAAAATTTAAAAGTGAACAAAGCGGCGGGCCAAGGTTGAACAAATTAATCCTTTAATAGGGACCCAAACAAGTTTTGCATTGAATATTGAACAAGCAAGGCTTATATAACTTTATAGTGACATGCAAAATCCAGTTTCAAATAATAATAATAATGAAAAAATATCAATGGCATATCAAATAAAATTTTAATAAAAATTGTGTGCCTCTTTTCTATTTGCAGCCCATTGAGGTAAATATCGAAATAAACTTTGTCCACAGGCTAATAATAAATTTGAAAATAAAATAATAATGATTGAATCAAACATTCAAGCCTTGAAGTAACAAGAGAAAGTGCATGAATAAAATGTTAATTATTGCTCAGTTTGCTACACTGATTAGCTTTAACACTGAATATGGAACAAGCAATAATCATATAACTTAATAGTGCAAAATCAACGTTCAAAAAACAAACGAAAAAAAACAAATGGTCAAATAAATACAATTTAAATAAAACATTTAATGCCTCTTTTCTATTTGCAGCCTTCTGAGGTAAACATCAACATTACATTTTTCCACAGGCTAATAAATCTTAAAATAAAATAATAATGAGATGGGTGGGGTTGGTGGTGGGGGGCAGGTTTTGGTGGTAGTCAGTGCTGCAAGGGGTTCTGGGTATTTGTTCTGTTGTGTTTATGCTGTGTTACGGTCATTCTTGTATGGTGTGGGTTCACAGTGTGGCGCATATTTGTAACAGTGTCAAAGTTGTTTATACGGCCACCCTCAGTGTGACCTGTATGGCTTTTGAGCAAGTATGCATGGCATTCACTTAAGTGTGTGTACAAGTCGCATATATCATGTGACTTGGCCAGCACGCTGTTTGTATGGAGTAAAAGCGGACGTGATAACATATTGTTGACAACGCTAAAGGCAGTGCCTTTATAGTACCGGCGGGCCCGCTCTAATGTTAATTTGATATTGCCTCAAGGGCCAAATGAAATTGTAGGGCGGGCCCGCCGTGTGATTTCTTTCGGCCCTTGAGACAATATCAAATTAACATTAGAGTTGGCCCGCCGCTGTAACACCACATTCACTACTAATACTCATACTCGTCAACCCTCCCAATTTTCCCGGGAGACTCCCGAAGTTCAGTGCCCCTCCCGAATTTCTCCCGATTTCCACCCGGACAATAATATTGGGGGGGGTCCGTAAAAAGCACTGCTTTTGGCGTTCTCTACATGTCGCCACGTCCGCTTTTCTTCCATACAAACAGCGTGCCGGCCCACTCACATAATATATGCGGCTCATACACACACACAAGTGTATGCAAGGCATACTTGGTCAACAGCCATACAGGTCACACTGAGGGTGGCCGTATAAACAAGGCTAACACTGTTACAAATATGCGCCACACTGTGAACCCACAGCAAACAAGAATGACAAACACATTTCGGGAGAACAACACAACATAAACACAACTGGACAAATACCCAGAATCCCTTGCATCACTAACTCTTCCGGGATGCTACAATATACACCCCCGCTACCACCAAACCCCGCGACAACTCAAACCCGCCGCCGGAAAAAGGCATTAAATTTGTGTTTTTATTTTATTTGATATGCCAGTGATATTTTTTAATTATTACTATTTGAAACTGGATTTTACATGTCACTATAAAGTTATATAAGCCTTGCTTGTTCAATATTCAATGCAAAACTTGTTTGGGTCCATATTAAAAGGTTAATTTGTTCAACCTTGGCCCGCGGCTTTTTTCAGTTTTAAATTTTGGCCCACTCTGTATTTGAGTTTGACACACCTGCTCTAGAGCCATAGGTTCCCTACCCCTGGCCTACTGAAAGCCACTACTAGCGACCACACAGTCTGATAGTTTATATATCAATGATGAAATATTAACATTGCAACACATGCCAATACGGCCTTTTCAGTTTACTAAACTACAATTTTATATTTCCCGGGAGTTTGGTCTTGAAAACGTGCTGTAATGCCGACGTGTACGCAAGACGTCACGCGTTTTTAGGAAGTATGAACGCTGCGCACACACACAGCTAAAAGTCGTCTGCTTTAACCGCATAATTACACCGTATTTTGGAGATCTGTGTTGCTGAATCTTTTGCAATTTGTTCAATTAATATTGGAGAAGTCAAAGAAACAAGGCCAAAAAGAAGGCCACGCCCCCTCCAGCTCCATGCAGACCTGACTCAATGTTGTGACCCTCTTAAACAGGACAATACTGCCATCTACTGTACATAGAATAGAATGTAAATATATTCTACATTTAAGTGCAGTCAAGGAACATGCATTAGAGAAGTCTGTTCTGAAGCCCACAGTAAACAGACGTAACTTCATC
This sequence comes from Nerophis ophidion, assembly GCF_033978795.1. Classification (NCBI taxonomy): domain Eukaryota; kingdom Metazoa; phylum Chordata; class Actinopteri; order Syngnathiformes; family Syngnathidae; genus Nerophis; species Nerophis ophidion. The sequence goes on along the minus strand of NC_084628.1, from coordinate 2,589,658 downwards.
ACGTCGCCCGGTTATTGACTTCAACCCAGTATATTACACCGTCGACGAGCAAAATGAAGAAATACGCTTGCAAGTTCCAGAACGATTGGAAACAATCATTTCAGTTTATCCAGGAGAGTTCAAAGGGGAAGGGGTATGTTCCCCGTACATTTTGTAGAACAGACTTCTCCATTGAACAATGCGTCCGAAAGGATATACTCAGTCGTGAACAGTCAGCATCGTTCACAACCCAGTATTATGGCCCACATCGCAAAATGGAGACCCGATGGTGTATCTTATGCTGAGACAAAGATGGCTATCTGCTGATAGCTGGAAGCAACATCCCGTTCTCATTTGTGGATGTCTACAACAAATCCGTTAAGGATGTTCCCGGATTCGGAGATCGCTCGCCAATACGCAAATGGCAGAACAAAGGTTACTCAAATAGTGAAAGGTAAGTGTTGTTTTTTTTTTTTTAGTAACCAGCAAGCACAGTACAGTTAGTAGAACAACTGTTTTTATTATTGTGTATTTGATAGGTGCCGTCGGAAATTCAACTATTTCTTTTATTTATATATACAATAAAATAAATATATTTAGCTAGAATTCACGGAAAGTCAAGTATTTCATACATATATATATATATTTAAATATATATGAAATACACGCCACCCCTCTTAACCACGCCTCCGCCTCGTTTTTAATCATATTTATTTTTATATTGGTTTTATATGTTTTTTTTTTTTTTAATTCAGTCATTGGTGGAGCTAAGGATATTATTTAAATCTTGTTTTTAATATTTTTGTGCAGCACTTTGGAAACATTATTGTTATTCAAATGTGCTATATATATATATGGTGTTATATAATTGTATTGGAAACAAATATACAACTTCTGAACACAGTTCTACTTTTTTTTTTTTTTTTAAAGGGACATGCGGTAGGAAATGGATGGATGGAATACGTCTCATGATATTGTACAACTACATTATGCATAAACAAGTACTCATGAAGCCATCATTTCAAATCAAATGTGCTCCAGTCAGCTACACATCACCGCCACCTGCAGGCCAAAGTATGCAATTGCAACAAATACACTTGCTTCCAAGTTGGTCTAAAGCAGGGTTTCCCAACTTTTTTTTTCTACCAGGGACCGTTTTAATGTGTGCATTATTTTCACGGACCGGCTTAATACTTGTGGCAGACAAAAACAGCAAAAAAAAATGTGCATGAAAAATTTGCCTTTGGCTACAATCTGGCGCATTAACATTGGATTAAGCGGTAGATAATGGATGGATGGATGCATGTCCATTAATGTGCATTGTCCAATGTATCATAACAAATAACTTCTATTATTATTGGTGTGTTTAGTGCGACAGGCGAAATTTAAGTGGGAGAAAATGCGGTAGTTTATAAATTAATTATAGTTTCTGTGCGGCCGGGTAGCAAACGTTGGCTCTCAAAAAGCCAACATAACAAAAAACATGAAAATACAGTAGCGTAGTAGGCCCAAGTTTTCATTAAAAACAAGGCAGGTGTTTTATTTAACAAGCATATTTAATATGTTTGGCCGATGGAACACTACACACAGTTTGAAGACTGTGTTTGAATATAGGAACATAAAACACTGTACTTTAACCAAGTGATTTTTTGGGAGTACCACTCAATGGACTACTAGTGGTACACAATCCCTGGCTTATTGAATTGAAACAAATTAAGACACTATATTTTTTTATACTGTTTGTCTTCATTAGAGTCACAAGTGACACATTTAAAACAAACACTCATTCACAATTACACCTATGGACAATTTGAGTCACCAATCAGGCAGGAACCCGGGCTACTCATACACTTTAAATCAGGGGTCAGCAACCTTTTTGAAAGCAAGAGCTACTTCTTGGGTACTGATTAATGCAAAGGGCTACCAGTTTGATACACACTTAAATAAATTGCCAGAAATAGCCAATTTGCTCAATTTACCTTCAATAAATAAATATATATATATAAAAATGGGTATTTCTGTCTGTCATTCCGTCATACATTTTTTTTCCTTTTACGGAAGGTTTTTTGCAGAAAATAAATGATGAAAAAAACACTTAATTGAACGGTTTAAAAGAGGAGAAAACACGAAAAAATGAAAATTAAATTTTGAAACATAGTTTATCTTCAATTTCGACTCTTTAAAATTCAAAATTCAACCGAAAAAAATGAAGAGAAAAACTAGCTAATTCGAATCTTTTTGAAAAAATTACAAAAAATAATATATGGAACATCATTAGTAATTTTTCCTGATTAAGATTAATTTTAGAATTTTGATGACATGTTTTAAGAAATAATATTTAAATTTGATTCTACAGATTCTTCTAGAATTGCCAGAATAATTTTTTGGAATTTTAATCAAAAGTTTGAAGAAATATTTTAAAAATATTCTTCGTCGAAAAAACAGAAGCTAAAATGAAGAATTAAATTAAATGCATTTATTATTCTTAACAATAAATTTAAAAAATACTTGACATTGATTTAAATTGTCAGGAAAGAAGAGAAAGGAATTTAAAAGGTAAAAAGGTATATGTGTTTAAAAATCCTAAAATCATTTTTAAGGTTGTATTTTTTTCTCTAAAATTGTCTTTCTGAAAGTTATAAGAAGCAAAGTAAAACAATAAATGAATTTATTTAAACAAGTGAAGACCAAGTCTTTAAAATATTTTCTTGGATTTTCAAATTCTATTTGAGTTTTGTCTCTCTTAGAATTAAAAATGTCAAGCAAAGCGAGACCAGCTTGCTAGTAAATAAACACAATTTAAAAAATAGATGCAGCTCACTGGTAAGTGCTGCTATTTGAGCTATTTTTAGAACAGACCAGCGGGCGACTCATCTGGTCCTTACGGGCGACCTGGTGACCCCTGATTTAAATCCTTCAATCTCCCGATTGTTGTGCTAACCAGGAGTCCACACTGCGCCTCCATGGTATCTTTGGCCAGGAGACCAAACCAACATTCTGTCAGAGCTTTTCTTCCTGTCACTTCCACACAAAACATTACCTCTCTAGGGGGGGAAGGCCTCAACGGTTGGACAAGTTAATAAACAACAAAAGAGGAGTTGTGATGCAAATAAATAAAAAAAAGGGTGGGGTGGGAAAATTATATGTGTTTGTATTTTTTTTCGAAAAATAAGATTTAAATATATAGTTTTGTATAATGGTGCCTCATTATATATATATATAATGTTGTATTTGACTGTGTTTGGATATATTTACGGTGATAGAGTGAATAAGAAGGGGAAAAAGAAGACCAGACTGGGCATTACGGTGCAAGATGGGGTTAGTGCGTCTGCCTCACAATACGGAGGTCCTGAGTAGTCCTGGGTTCAATCCCGGGCTCGGGATCTTTTTGTGTGGAGTTTGCATGTTCTTCCCATGACTGCGTGGGTTCCCTCCGGGTACTCCGGCTTCCTCCCACTTCCAAAGACATGCACCTGGGGATAGGTTGATTGGCAACACTAAATGGTCTCTAGTGTGTGAATGTTGTCTGTCTATCTGTGTTGGCCCTGCGATGAGGTGGCGACTTGTCCAGGGTGTACACCGCCTTCCGCCCGATTGTAGCTGAGATAGGCGCCAACGCCCCCCGCAACCACAAAGGCAATAAGCGGTATATATATGTGTATATATATATATATCTATATATATATATATATATATATATATATATATATATATATATATATATATACATATATATAGTGGGGCAAAAAAGTATTTAGTCAGCCCCCGATTGTGCAAGTTCTCCCACTTAAAATGATGACAGAGGTCTGTAATTTTCATCATAGGTACACTTCAACTGTGAGAGACAGAATGTGGAAAAAAAAATCCAGGAATTCACATTGTAGGAATTTTAAAGAATTTATTTGTAAATTATGGTGGAAAATAAGTATTTGGTCACTTCAAACAAGGAAGAACTCTGGCTCTCACAGACCTGTAACTTCTTCTTTAAGAAGCTCTTCTGTCCTCTACTCATTACCTGTATTAATGGCACTTGTTTGAACTCGTTATCTGTATAAAAGACACCTGTCCACAGCCTCAAACAGTCAGACTCCAAACTCCACTATGGCCAAGACCAAAGAGCTGTCGAAGGACACCAGGAAAATAATTGTAGACCTGCACCAGACTAAGAAGAGTGAATCTAAAATAGGCAAGCAGCTTGGTGTGAAAAAATTAACTGTGGGAGCAATTATCAGAAAATGGAAGACATACAAGACCACTGATAATCTCCCTCCATTTGGGGCTCCACGCAAGATCTCATCCTGTGGGGTCAAAATGATCATGGTGAGCAAAAATCCCAGAACCACACGTGGGGACCTGGTGAATGACCTGCAGAGAGCTGGGACCAAAGTAACAAAGGTTACCATCAGTAACACACTACGCCGACAGGGAATCAAATCCTGCAGTGCCAGACGTGTCCCCCTGCTTAAACCAGTGCATGTCCAGGCCCGTCTGAAGTTTGCCAAAGAGCACATGGGAGAATGTCATGTGGTCAGATGAAACCAAAATAGAACTTTTCGGTATAAACTCAACTTGTCGTGTTTGGAGGAAGAAGAATACTGAGTTGCATCCCAAGAACACCATACCTACTGTGAAGCATGGGGGTGGAAACATCATGCTTTGAGGCTGTTTTTCTGCTAAGGGGACAGGACGATTGATCCGTGTTAAGGAAAGAATGAATGGGGCCATGTATCGTGAGATTTTGAGCCAAAACCTCCTTCCATCAGCGAGAGCTTTGAATGGTTGACCAAATACTTATTTTCCACCATAATTTACAAATAAATTCTTTAAAATTCCTACAATGTGAATTCCTGGATTTTTCCCCACATTCTGTCTCTCACAGTTGAAGTGTACCTATGATGAAAATGACAGACCTCTGTCATCATTTTAAGTGGGAGAACTTGCACAATCGCTGGCTGACTAAATACTGTAACTTAGATTTTGGGTGCCACTGTATAAAAGCGCTTTGAGTCACTAGAGAAAAGTGCTATACAAATATCATTCACTTCACATATAATTCACTAATACTGTATAACAATAAGCCCTTGTTTTGGGCACATGTTAATGGCCAGTTTGAAAAATACAACATCATAAAAGTTCAGATCAAATCAACTTTGCTGTGAATGTCCAAAAATAAGGTTGTTCGAGTCAAATTAAGAATGCATCCTTTACACCTTTTTGCCAAAATGCAAAATGGTCACCAAAGCTGACCTTTATGCATTCACACACAGCGGCAACATTTGGGTACCAGGATGAGCTCGGGAAAGAAAGGTAAAACATATGATTTAATATTTCTGTGGACAATATTATGAATTAAATTTCGATTTTGCATTTCATAACACATAATTGTGGTGAGTTCACGTGAACACAATTCAAGTTTGAAACAAAGGCGTCAATAGTGTTTAAACCGTAAAGAGCACTAATACAAACCCCGTTTCCATATGAGTTGGGAAATTGTGTTAGATGTAAATATAAACAGAATACAATGATTTGCAAATAATTTTCAAGCCATATTCAGTTGAATATGCTACAAAGACAACATATTTGATGTTCAAACTCAAACTTTATTTATTTTTTTGGGAAATAAAAATTAACTTAGAATTTCATGGCTGCAACACGTGACAAAGTAGTTGGGAAAGGGCATGTTCACCACTGTGTTACATCACCTTTTCTTTTAACAACACTCAATAAACGTTTGGGAACTGAAGAAACTAATTGTTGAAGCTTTGAAAGTGGAATTCTTTCCCATTCTTGTTTTATGTAGAGCTTCAGTCCTTCAACAGTCCGGGGTCTCAGCTTTAGTATTTTACGCTTCATAATGCGCCACACATTTTCCATGGGGGGGACAAGTCTGGACTGCAGGCAGGCCAGGAAAGTACCCGCACTCTTTTTTTTACTAAGCCACGCTGTTGTAACACGTGCTGAATGTCGCTAGGCATTGTCTTGCTGAAATAAGCAGGGGCGTCCATGAAAAAGACAGCGCTGAGATGGCAGCATATGTTGTTCCAAAACCTGCATGTACCTTTCAGCATTAATGGTGCCTTCACAGATGTGTAAGTTACCCATGTCTTGGGCACTAATGCACCCCCATACCATCACACATGCTGGCTTTTCAACTTTGCGTTGATAACAGTCTGGATGGTTCGCTTCCCCTTTGGTCCGGATGACACGATGTCGAATATTTCCAAGAACAATTTGAAATGTGGACTCGTCAGACCACAGAACACTTTTCCACTTTGCATCAGTCCATCTTAGATGATCTCGTGCCCAGAGAAGCCGGCAGCGTTTCTGGATGTTGTTGATAAATGGCTTTCGCTTTGCATAGTAGAGCTTTAACTTGCACTTACAGATGTAGCGACCAACTGTATTTAGTGACACTGGTTTTCTGAAGTGTTCTTGAGCCCATGTGGTGATATCCTTTAGAGATTGATATCGGTTTTTGATACAGTGCCGTCTGAGGGATCGAAGGTCACGGTCATTCAATGTTGGTTTCCGGCCATGCCGCTTACGTGGAGTGATTTCTCCAGATTCTCTGAACCTTTTGATGATATTATGGAGCGTAGATGTTGAAATCCCTAAATTTCTTGCAATGTCACTTTGAGAAAGGTTGTTCTTAAACTGTTTGACTATTTGCTCACACAGTTGTGGACAAAGGGGTGTACCTCGCCCCATCCTTTCTTGTGAAAGACTGAGCATTTTTTGGGAAGCTGTTTTTATAGCCAATCATGGCACCCACCTGTTCCCAATTAGCCTGCACACCTGTGGGATGTTCCAAATAAGTGTTTGATGAGCATTTCTCAACTTTATCAGTACTTATTGCCACCTTTCCCAACTTCTTTGTCACGTGTTGCTGGCATCAAATTCTAAAGTTAATGATTATTTGCAACAACAAAAAAATGTTTATGAGTTTGAACATGAAATATGTTGTCTTTGTAGCATATTCAACTGAATATGGCTTGAAAAGGATTTGCAAATCATTGTATTCTGTTTATATTTACATCTAACACCATTTCCCAACTCATATGGAAACGGGGTTTGTAATTATAATGATCATATAGTAAATTAATTATCCTAAAAGAATCAGAAAACTAATATTAGAGACATTACATGTAACACAAAAACCTTAATGAAGTTTTTCGATATGTTTTGAAAAAATGCTAGTTCTAACCAAAATAGACTCAAGGTCGGATGGGGGTCCTTCAGGACTCTGATGATAATTATAAATAAGTAATATGGGGCCAAAGTTCTTAAACTGTTCGACAATTTCCTCAAGCATTTGTTGACAAAGTGGTGACTCTCGCCCCATCCTAGTTTGGGAATGACTGAGCATTTCACTGAAGCTGTTTTTATACCCAATCATGGCACCCACCTGTTCCCAATTAGCCTGCACACCTGTGGGACGCTCCAAATAAGTGTTTGATGAGCAATACTCAATTTTCTCATTTTTTTTGCCACTTGTGCCAGCTATTTTGCATCATGTTGCAGGCCTCACATTCCAAATATATTCCAAAATAAACAAAATCCAAAACCAGTGAAGTTGGCGCCTAAATGGTAAATAAAAACTGAATACCATGAACTGCAAATCCTTTTCAAATGATATTCAATTGAATAGCATTGAGTAAGGAAAACTTGACTTAAATAAAATAATAGAATAAGAACAAACAAAAAGCGCGCACGAGACGGATGAACTAAAAGAGCTAGCATGGGAGCTAGAAGATAACAAACAGGAAACAGAAGTCCTTACTTGTAGTATGAAAACAAACTGGAAGCAGGGAACAAAAAACAGTAAGCTACAAACAGCTACCGAAACATAGCTTACCGCTACGCTGCAAAGACACGACACGAGTGACAATACAATACAATAATCCAGCACTGACTGGAGGAACAAAGCAGGTAAAATTAGGAGCGGGCTGATTGACACCAGGTGTGGCCAGGTGCCAATCAGCCGCAGCTAAGGGGAAACAGCGCTCAGGGAGAAAGACAGGACACCAAATAAAATAAGAGCACTGACAGGAAATACTACACACACAGAGGAAAAAACTAAGACACAACCAAACCGCCAGGGGCAAGCCTGACAAATAGACTGCAAAGACAAGATACTTAACATCTGAATACTTATTTGGAACATCCCACAGGTGAACAGGCTAATTGGGAACAGGTGGGTGCCATGATTGGGTATAAAAGCAGCTTCCGTGAAATGCATTCAGAGAATCTGGAGAAATCACTGCACGTAAGCAGCTGAGCCCGTGACCTTGGATCCCCTCAGGCGGTACTGCATCAAAAAGCGACATGAGTGTGTAAAGGATATCACCACATGAGTTTAGAAACACTTCAGAAAACCACTGTCAGTAACTACAGTTGGTCGCTACATCTGTAAGTGCAAGTTAAAACTCTAATATGCAAAGCCACAGCCATTTATCAACAACACCCGGAAGCGCTGCCATCTTCGCTGGGCTGGAGCTCATCTAAGACGGACTGATGCAAAGTGGAAAAGTGTTCTGTGGTCTGACGAGTCCACATTTCAAATTGATTTTGGAAACTATGGACGTCCTGTCCTCTAGACCAAAAAGGAAAAGAACCATCCGGACTGTTCTAGGCACAAAGTTGAAAAGCCAGCATGTGTGATGGTATGGGGGTGTATTAGTGCCCAAGCCATGGGTAACTTACACATCTGTGAAGGCACCATTAATGATGAAAGGTACATACAGGTTTTGGAACAACATATGTTGTCATCCAAGCAACATTATCATGGACGCCCCTGCTTATTTTAGCATGACAATGCCAAGCCACTTTACAACAGTGCGGATTCATAGTAAAAGAGTGCAGGTACTAGACTGGCCTGCCTGTAGTCCAGACCTGTCTCCCATGGAAAATGTGTGGCGCATTATGAAGCCTAAAATACGACAAAAAGACCCCAGACTGTTGAACAACTTAAGCTGTACATCAAACAAGAATGGGAAATAATTCCACCTGAAAAGCTGCAAAAATGTGTATCTCAGTTCTCAAATGTTTACTGAGTGTTGTTAAAAGGAAAGGCCATGTAACACAGTGGTAAAAATGCCCCTGTGACAACTCTTTAGCAATGTGTTGCTGCCATTAAATTCTAAAAAAAAAAAAAAGTTTCTCAGTTTGAATGTTAAATATCTTGTCTTTGCAGTCTGTTCAATTGAATATAAGTTCTGTTTTCATTTACAAATTACACAACGTGCCAACTTCACTAGTTTTGTGTTGTGTATACAATACAGCCCAAGATTAAAGGCCTACTGAAAGCCACTACTAGCGACCACGCAGTCTGATAGTTTATATATCAATGATGAAATATTAACATTGCAACACATGCCAATACGGCCGCTTTAGTTTACTAAATTGCAATTTTAAATTTCGCGTGTAAGTAACATGCTAAAACATCGCGGTATGATGACGCGTGGAGGGCATTTTGTTCCAGCACCGTTCACAGTGATAAGTCATCTATTTTCATCGCATAATTCCACAGTATTCTGGACATCTGTGTTTCTGATTCTTTTGCAATTTGTTCAATCAATAATGGAGACGTCAAAGAAGAAAGCTGTAGGTGGAAAGCGGTGTATTCCAGCCGCCTTTAGCAATACAAACACAGCCGGTGTTTCATTGTCTACATTACCGAAAGATAACAGTGGAGCTTTACTATGGAACAGAGCGGTCAAGCGAACATGGTTGGATTGGAGCACACACACACAAAGTACGGTGTATTATGCAGCGATCATTTCGAAAGATCGTGTTTCGAAGAGGGTCCCTTGCGAAGGGCAGAGATGGGCATCGCCACCACCCGTCGACTGATGCTGAAGAAAGGTGCGGGGCTGACCAACAGGTTGTACAAGTACGACCATATTATCTCACTAAAACACTAGTAACAATAAGCACATAAGGGATTTTCCAGAATTATCCTAGTAAATTTGTCTAATATCAATCAATCAATGTTTACTTATATAGCCCTAAATCACTAGTGTCTCAAAGGGCTGCACAAACCACTACGACATCCTCGGTAGGCCCACATAAGGGCAAGGAAAAACTCACACCCAGTGGGACGTGGGTGACAATGATGACTATGAGAACCTTGGAGAGGAGGAAAGCAATGGATGTCGAGCGGGTCTAACATGATACTGTGAAAGTTCAATCCATAATGGATCCAACACAGTCGCGACAGTCCAGTCCAAAGCGGATCCAACACAGCAGCGAGAGTCCCGTTCACAGCGGAGCCAGCAGGAAACCATCCCAAGCGGAGGCGGATCAGCAGCGCAGAGATGTCTCCAGCCGATACACAGGCAAGCAGTACATGGCCACCGGATCGGACCGGACCCCCTCCACAAGGGAGAGTGGGACATATAATAACATCTGAATCGCTCCCACTGCCCTCGCCTTTTTTCCTTTTTTTTTCCAGTGCTTCACTTTCACTTTCCTCATCCATGAATCTTTCATCCTTTCTCAAATTAATGGGGAAATCGTCGCTTTGTCGGTTCGAATCGCTCTCGCTGCTGGTGGCCATGATTGTAAACAATGTGAAGATGTGAGGAGCTCTACAACCCGTGACGTCACACGCACATCGTCTGCTACTTCCGGTACAGGCAAGGCTTTTTTATGAGCGACCAAAAGTTGCGTACTTTATCGTCGATGTTCTCTACTAAATCTTTTCAGCAAAAATATGGCAAAATGATGAAGTATGACACATAGAATGGACCTGCTATCCCCGTTTAAATAAGAACATCTCATTTCAGTCGGCCTTTATAAGATGCATGTTTTAAAGGTCCAGCACACACTGGCATCCCCCAAACAGTGGCGTGCATACAGGCCGAGTTGTGCTCCAAAAGGCCTCAACTGTGCTGTCACGCATAGACTTCCTGAATGTAAGAGTTCCAGATGTGCTTTTGGCATTTCCTGTCGAACTTTCTCCAAGAACATACTCAGCCGTCTCCTTTTTGTAAGCTCGCTGCAAGCTTTCCGTGATGACACACGCACACCCGAACATGGCACAATTAGTAACGTGGCGCACACACCGGAGACCGGCGACATGTCTCGGACTTCCTAAACGTCTGCTCGGTGTCACTTCAGTTTATCAAGCGGAGGTCAGAAAGACCAAAGAGCTTTGCCGGGGGGGAGGTCTGTCATCACTGTTTCCACATGGACTACCCTGTTCCCGGACATCAGCGTCCAAACAGGAAACCTTTTTTTTTTTACACACTGATGTCACTCTTCGTATTTAGTGGAAATTAGTCCTACCACAGAACCCTTTTATTGGATGACAACTCACCTATTTTGAAGGGTGAAAAAGGCGTGCGCTCCAGACCCGCGGCGGCCCTGGCGAGGGTGCTCAGGGGGTATATTGGGGTTCACCACCGACTCTTTGAAATCCAAAACTGCAATTGCGTAACTTGACAGAAATGATGCATTAACGGAGGACAATATAAACCACTGGAAGCAAAATGGATAAAGTAAAAACATCTGTTCTTGCATGACTCATTCCAGACATTATCGGTCCCTGCAGGGTCAGGACCTTAACCAAGCTCTACTAATAAAAAGGACTTTTTTTTCTCTCTCTCTCTCTCTAATGCACAAAAAAAAAAGTACCAAGGAGACTTTTGTAAAAATGCAATGTATTGACATAAAAACTAAAAGAAAGCACAAACAACGCATGTTTGTGTGGCGATACATGCTTTAAAGACTCGCTGTTTTAGTAAGCATGGTAGCATGATGATAGTATGCACAACTTTATAACTGCTTCACCTTTGAAAGCAACATATGAAGAAAGGTATTTGGCCGTTACATTCACAGGAAGTAAAAATGCAGAAAAATGTGCGGCTTTAACTGTCAGCATAATTGTATCTAAGTTATGGCAAAACTTGGGAATAAGACTGGAAATAAACCACACAGTCCAGTACGGCAGTGGTCCCCAACCTTGTTGTAGCTGCGGACCGGTCAACGCTTGATCATTTGTCTGGCGGCCCGGTGTTTTTTTTGTTTTTTTTTACATGAAAAAGGGAGGTTTTTTGGGTTGGTGCACTAATTGTAAGTGTATCTTGTGTTTTTTATGTTGATTTAATTAATAAAAAAACATATATATATATATATTATATATAAAAATTACTAAAAATTATTTTGTGGCCCGGTACCAATCGAGCCCGGTGGTTGGGGACCATTTCAGTACGGTACATATTGCCTAAAGCAGACCTGGGCAAATTAAGGCCCGGGGACCATTATCAGCAGACCTATGCAAGCGTCAATATATACCTTGATGGTGCAGAAAAAAGACCATTTATTTTTTTAACCGATTTCCGAACTCTAAATGGGTGAATGTAGGCAAATTAAACGCCTTTCTGTTTATCGGTCTTTTAGCGATGACGTCAGAATGTGACGTCACCGAGGTAACACACCCGCCATTTTCATTTTCACATTACAAACACCGGGTCTCAGCTCTGTTATTTTCCGTTTTTTCGACTATTTTTTGGAACCTTGGAGACATCATGCCTGGTGGGTGTGTTGTCGGAGGGTGTAACAACACTAACAGGGAGGGATTCAAGTTGCACCACTGGCAAGAAATCTGCCGCCAGACCCCCATTGAATGTGCCAGAGTGTCTTCACATTTGACCGGCGATGCTAAGACAGACATGGCACAGAGATGTATGGATAACCTGCAGATGCATTTGCAACCATTAAGTCAACTAAATCACAAAGGTGAGTTTCGTTGATGTTGTTGACTTATGTGCTAATCAGACATATTTGGTCAAGGCATGGTTTGGTGATAATGTTCCCCTTTAAAGGGGAACATTATCACCAAACCTATGCAAGCATCAATATATACCTTGATGTTGCAGAAAAAAGACCATTTATTTTTTCAACCGATTTCCGAACTCTAAATGGGTGAATTTTGGCAAATTAAACGCCTTTCTGTTTATCGCTCTTTTAGCGATGACGTCAGACTGTGACATCACCGAGATAACACACCCGCCATATTCATTTTCACATTACAAACACCGGGTCTCAGCGCTGTTATTTTCCGTTTTTTCGACAATTTTTTGGAACCTTGGAGACATCATGCCTCGTCGGTGTGTTGTCGGAGGGTGTAACAACACTAACAGGGAGGGATTCAAGTTGCACCACTGGCAAGAAATCTGCCGCCAGACCCCCGTTGAATGTACCAGAGTGTCTCCACATTTGACCGGCGATGCTAAGACAGACATGGCACAGAGATGTATGGATAACCTGCAGATGCATTTGCAACCATTAAGTCAACAAAATCACAAAGGTGAGTTTTGTTGATGTTGTTGACTTATGTGCTAATCAGACATATTTGGTCGCAGCATGACTGCCAGCTAATCGATGCTAACATGCAACACTAATCGATGCTAACATGCTATTTACGCTAGCTGTATGTACATTTGAAACTAGATACCCACATTTAATGTGAAACAAACACTTACCAATCGACGGATTTAAGTTGCTCCAGTGTCACAAGATGTGAAAGTCCTGATCGTTTGGTCCGCACATTTTACCGGCGATGCTAATAAGGCAGCCGTGCAATGGGCCACTTCATTAGGTACACCCACGCTATGGCCGAATAGCGTCAATAGCTACTCGCTCAATAGCTTCAATTTCTTCTTCAATTTTATTTCCGCTATCTGCCTCCATACTCCGACCATCTGTTTCAATACATGCGTAATCTGTTGAATCGCTTAAGCCGCTGAAATCCGAGTCTGAATCCGAGCTAACGTCGCTATATCTTGCTGTGGTAACCGCCATGTTGTTTGTATTGGCAGCCCTGTATGACCTCACAGGGAAATGGACAGTTGCATCGCAAATAGGGAAAATCAAGAACTTTAAAGCTTTTTTTAGGGATATTCCGGGAGGTGTAAAATTTTGAAAAAAACTTCAAAAAATAAAACAAGCCACTGGGAACTGATTTTGTTTTTGTTTTTTAACCTTTTTGAAATTGTGATAATGTTCCCCTTTAAAGTGTCCTCTTTGGGGATTGTAATAGAGATCCATCAACTTCATTCTAAACATTTCTTCACAAAAAAAGACCTTTTAACATCAATATTTATGGAACATGTCCACAAAAAATCTAGCTGTCAACACTGAATATTGCATTGTTGCATTTCTTTTCACAGTTGATGAACTTACATTCATATTTTGTTGAAGTATTATTCAATAAATATATTTGTAAAGGATTTTTTAATTGTTGCTATTTTTAGAATACTTAAAAAAAATCTCACGTACCCCTTGGCATACCTTCAAGTACCCCTAACACAGGGGTCGGGAACCTTTTTGGCTGAAAGAGCCAAGAATCCAAATATTTTAAAATGTATTTCCGCAAGAGCCATATAATATTTTTTCGACATTGAACACAACTTAACGCGTGCATTTTTAAGTGAGACCAATTTTTACCTTATAGTAAGTCTCTTATTCTTTGTAATAACATTGTTATTCTGAAGCTAACTGTGGAGGGGGCGTGGCCAGCGGGCCTGCAGCGAAGCGGGGTGTGCCAGGACCGGCCTCGAAATCAGCAACAGGTGCGTAGACGGCCCACCTTTGCCTTGTTATCTAATCACCTGTCACCCTGTTATAAGCAGCAGCCAGGAGGAGAGACAGGGTTGGGGCTGGAGCCAGAGTGCGAGCGAGAACGAAAGAGAAAAAGACAATTGCTGGAAAGCAACGGAGAGACTTATTGAAAAATAAAAAATATTGCAACATTGAAACAGGCTCTCATGTCAGTGCTTAGTGGTCTGAAGAACCCCCGGGAGGGCAAGCCCTAAACTAACCAATAATAAATAAATCACTTCTTACCCTTAATGCAACTTCTTGAACAAGTGCGGTAGAAAAAAGGATGGATGGATTCAAATGCATGAGCATGTTTTATATTTTGAACGTTATTTTTATCACTTTGATTACAAGTGGAATTATTCATTACTTATCGTGTTAAGCAATGTCAGCTCAGATTCATCCGAGAGCCAGATGCAGTCATCAAAAGAGCCACATCTGGCTCCCGAGCCATAGGTTCCCTACCCCTGCCCTAGGGGTACGCGTACCCCCATTTGAGAACCACAGTTGTAGAGGACGTTAAAAGTAAAGCCATCACGGCACGCCCTCAATTTTGTAGTCCGAGTGAAAATCGGAGAATGTTAACCCCGGGTGATGTCCGGGAGAGGTACCAAAATCCCGAAACATATGCAGCTGAGCCACATCAGAGTGGTTGCCGACCCATGTTTTATAATCTCAAATATTCCACTTTAAAATTCTATTGGGAGAAACTAATTTAATATTTTGTGTTTTTTTTTCCCCTCCATAACAAAACAGGGTTTTCTTTGACAAAAAGGGCATACAACTTAAGTCTTTAAAAACGTTATATTGACAGATAGACCTAATGTTGATCTAGAGATTTAAACCTTGAATAACAATAATACAATATAATGCCACATATTATATATTTTTTTGAACAAAATCCTTTGGGGTCCCTGTGATCAAGCCTGAGTGGAGGCCTAGATGTATATTTTTACACATATATTGTATTTTTCATAACATGGTCACTATTGCCTACTTTGTCTTGTTATATTCTTATTTTACTGTTATATTGTTATTCCCATTGTTTTTATTCTTTTTGTAATATTTCTTCAGTAATGCGGACGTTGTACCGATCCGTTGTGGTGAAGAAGGAGCTGAGCCGGAAGGCAAAGCTCTCAATTTACCGGGCGATCTACGTTCCCATCCTCACCTATGGTCATGAGCTTTGGGTCATGACCGAAAGGATAAGATCACGGGTACAAGCGGCCCAAATGAGTTTGGGTCTCTCCCTTAGAGATAGGGTGAGAAGCTCTGCCATCCGGGAGGAACTCAAAGTAAAGCCGCTGCTCCTCCACATGGAGAGGAGCCAGATGAGGTGGTTCGGGCATCTGGTCAGGATGCCACCCGAACGCCTCCCTAGGGAGGTGTTTAGGGCACGTCCAACCGGTAGGAGGCCACAGGGAAGACCCAGGACACGTTGGGAAGACTATGTCTCCCGGCTGGCCTGGGAACGCCTCGGGATCCCCCGGGAAGAGCTGGACAAAGTGGCTGGGGAGAGGGAAGTCTGGGTTTCCCTGCTTAGGCTGTTGCCCCCACGACCCGACCTCGGATAAGCGGAAGATGATGGATGTAATATTTCTCTATTTTGTTTCCTTTTAAACCCCCATTATTTACTTTTTTCTTTAAATTGATCTCAACTCTGTACACTGCTGCTGGAATTTTAATTTTCCTGAAGGAACTCTCCTGAAGGAATCAATAAAGTACTATCTATCTATCTATCTATTGGTTTTTGAAATAAAAACAGAATAGCCCCCGCTTGCTTTGATTTTTCAGTGTGCGGCCCTCAGTGGAAAAGGTTTGGACACCCCTGTTCTAAAGCTTAGTGATATACCGGATGTGTCAGATTGTAGGCGGGTTTATTTTGTACCCTTTGTTCATATTTCACTGTTTGTTGCGTTTCACTTGATCGTAAAATATGTCGATGGAAAGGGGGTGTGACGGTCATATTTTGTCAATATTCAGTGAAGTATGTAAAATTCCATTACGTTTTTTAATGCGGTCCTTCATAACGTTTTTAGAATTCAATCAGACATTATTGTAAAGTTTTGTATTAGTGTCCCTAAAAATAGCCCCAGACACATCCTTTTTTCTAAATGGGGTTCCGAGTCAAAATAATTGCCCAGGCCTGGCCTAAATAAAGTGAGTGCGCTCTAAGTTGACCATAAATCCACATCCACCACGTGTAGGAATCCTGCCCCACACGTGTTGTCATGACAACGGGCCACATACCTGACCAGTCCCTACCCATCCATCCATCCATTTTTTCTACCGCTTATTCCCTTTTGGGGTCGCGGGGGGCGCTGGCGCCTATCTCAGCTACAATCGGGCGGAAGGCGGGGTACACCCTGGACAAGTCGCCACCTCATCGCAGGGCCAACACAGATAGACAGACAACATTCACACACTAGGGACCATTTAGTGTTGCCAATCAACCTATCCCCAGGTGCATGTCTTTGGAGGTGGGAGGAAGCCGGAGTACCCGGAGGGAACCCACGCATTCACGGGGAGAACATGCAAACTCCACACAGAAAGATCCCGAGTCTGGATTTGAACCCAGGACTGCAGGACCTTCGTTTTGTGAGGCAGACGCACTAACCCCTCTGCCACCGTGAAGCCATACAACTTAAGTCTTTAAAAACATTATATTGACAGATAGACCTAATGTTGATCTAGAGATTTAAACCTTGAATAACAATAATACAATACAATGCCACATTTTATATATATTTTTGAACAAATTCTTTTGGGGTCCCTGTGATCAAGCCTGAGTGGAGGCCTAAATGTATATTTTTACACATATATTGTATTGGCTTTTGAAATAAAAACAGAATAGCCCCCGCTTGCTTTGATTTTTCAGTGTGCGGCCCTCAGTGGAAAAGGTTTGGACACCCCTGTTCTAAAGCTTAGTGATATACCAGATGTGTCAGATTGTAGGCGGGTTTATTTTGTACCCTTTGTTCATATTTCACTGTTTGTTGCGTTTCACTTGATCGTAAAATATGTCGATGGAAATGGGGTGTGACGGTCATATTTTGTCAATATTCAGTGTTTTATCCTTCATAGAAGAATGTAAAATTCCATTACATTTTTTAATGCGGTCCGTCATAACGTTTTTAGAATTCAATCAGACATTATTGTAAAGTTTTGTATTAGTGTCCCTAAAAATAGCCCCAAACACATCCTTTTTTCTAAATGTGGCCCCCGAGTCAAAATAATTGCCCAGGCCTGGTCTAAAGTGAGTGCGCTCTAAGTTGACCATAAATCCACATCCACCACGTGTAGGAATCCTGCCCCACACGTGTTGTCATGACAACGGGCCACATACCTGACCAGTTCCTACCCATAGATCTCATTTTCCACCCAGCCGTCCTGAGCGCGGCAGCGTCGACCCTGAGCCCTGCTGCTCTCGTAGATGTCGTTGTTCACAAAGCCGCTCTCCCTGTCCGCTATCAAGACGTTCTCATAGTCGTTCCACTGGGGGTCCTTGGCGGGAGCGCAGTACTTGGTGATGTAGTCCGCCGGCAGGGTGCTGTCAGGAGAAAGGTGAGAAAGCAGGGTGATGTCGCTGAAGGCGTACGGTCCTTGAAGTGGGCAAGACGGCGTGTCCGCGGGCGTCCACGGTTTGCCTCGGCCGCTGGGGCTTTTGGTCTCCGTCTTCCTGCTGGGGACGAAAAGGGATTGCATTAAGCTTGAAAACTGTACCATGTAAAAAATGTACAGTCGTGGTCAAATGTTTACATACACTTGTAAAGGACATAATGTCATGGTGGTCTTGAGCTTCCAATACTTTCTACAACTCCTATTTTTTTGTGATCGAGTGATTGGAGCACATACCTGTTGGTCACCAAAAACATTCATGAAGTTTGTGTTAGAATAATTATGTGTAAATTATCACACAACTCTTATGCTTAAAGGCCGTTGCTATAGTGTCGATGTATATATCGATCTTAGCGCTGCTTTCGATACCGTCGATCGTAATATTTTATTAGAACGTATCAAAACACGAATTGGTATGTCAGACTTAGCCCTGTCTTGGTTTAACTCTTATCTTACTGATAGGATGCAGTGTGTCTCCCATAACAATGTGACCTCGGACTATGTTAAGGTAACGTGTGGAGTTCCCCAGGGTTCGGTCCTTGGCCCTGCACTCTTCAGGTGACATCATACGCAAATACGGTGTTAGCTTTCACTGTTATGCTGATGACACCCAACTCTACATGCCCCTAAAGCTGACCAACACGCCGGATTGTAGTCAGCTGGAGGCGTGTCTTAATGAAATTAAACAATGGATGTCCGCTAACTTTTTGCAACTCAACGCCAAAAAAACAGAAATGCTGATTATCGGTCCTGCTAGACACCGACCTCTATTTAATAATACAACTTTAACATTTGACAACCAAACAATTAAACAAGGCGACACGGTAAAGAATCTGGGTGTTATCTTCGACCCAACTCTCTCCTTTGAGGCACACATTAAAAGCGTTACTAAAACGGCCTTCTTTCATCTCTGTAATATCGCTAAAATTCGTTCCATTCTGTCCACTAAAGACGCTGAGATCATTATCCATGCGTTTGTTACGTCTCGCCTCGACTACTGTAACGTATTATTTTCGGGTCTCCTCATGTCTAGCATTAAAAGATTACAGTTGGTACAAAATGCGGCTGCTAGACTTTTGACAAGAACAAGAAAGTTTGATCACATTACGCCTGTACTGTATATACCTTTATATACATATATACATACATATATACTGTATATACCTTTATATACATATATACATACATATATACCTGTACTGGCTCACCTGCACTGGCTTCCTGTGCACTTAAGATGTGACTTTAAGGTTTTACTACTTACGTATAAAATACTACACGGTCTAGCTCCATCCTATCTTGCCGATTGTATTGTACCATATGTCCCGGCAAGAAATCTGCCTTCAAAGGACTCCGGCTTATTAGTGATTCCTAGAGCCCAAAAAAAGTCTGCGGGCTATAGAGCGTTTTCCGTTCGGGCTCCAGTACTCTGGAATTCCCTCCCGGTAACAGTTCGAGATGCCACCTCAGTAGAAGCATTTAAGTCTCACCTTAAAACTCATTTGTATACTCTAGCCTTCAAATAGAATCCCTTTTTAGACCAGTTGATCTGCCGTTTCTTTTCTTTTTCTCCTATGTCCCACTCTCCTTTGTGGAGGGGGTCCGGTCCGATCCGGCGGCCATGTACTGCTTGCCTGTGTATCAGCTGGGGACATCTCTGTCGTAGTGGTTTGTGCAGCCCTTTGAGACACTACTGATTTAGGGCTATATAAGTAAACATTGATTGATTGATTGATAGTGATTATCAATTGTGCCGAAATTGTACTTTTGTATATGTTCAAAAGGGACAATTTGCAAATCCAAGATTGCGAGTCGTCTCGTTTCAGTGTTTGTGTCCAGAACATCGAGTACCGTGACGCAGACAAAGCAGAGACAGGGCGATATCACGAGGGTCAGCACATTTGCATTTCTGAATAATCCTATAGAATAGAATAGAGGGCTTCACGGTGGGAGAGGGGTTAGTGCGTCTGCCTCACAATACGAAGGTCCTGCAGTCCTGGGTTCAATCCCAGGCTCGGGATCTTTCTGTGTGGAGTTTGCATGTTCTCCCCGTGAATGCGTGGGTTCCCTCCGGGTACTCCGGCTTCCTCCCACTTCCAAAGACATGCACCTGGGGATAGGTTGATTGGCAACACTAAATTGGCCCTAGTGTGTGAATGTGAGTGTGAATGTTGTCTGTCCATCTGCGATGAGGTGGCGACTTGTCCAGGGTGTACCCCGCCTTCCGCCCGATTGTAGCTGAAATAGCCACCAGCACCCCCCGCGACCCCAAAATGGAATAAGCGATAGATAATGGATGGATAGAAGAGAAAGTACTTTATTGATCCCTGGGGGAAATTCAGCACCACAGTTTGCTCACAATAGACAATAATAATAATAAATAATATATAACATATATATATATATATATATAATATATGATTAGTATAAATATGTTCTACATATATTCTACATTTAAGTGCAGTCAAGGAGGAACATATGCATTATAAAGTCTGATGGCTGTCGGTATGAAGGACTCTGCACTGTTGTTGCCCGTCTGAGTTCATCAGTAGCGTCCCCACCGTCTTTCGGACGAACAAAACACTTTTAAACTGCATGTTCAGAAGGGCACGACTTGATAAAAAGTAAATGTAGATTAAATGTAAAAGTATACAAAAGTACAAAACGAACAAAGACAAAAGACAAAGACGGAGCGAACTGCAGCAGCGGCCGTCTAGATCGACGCATGCGCAATATATTGTGTCCAACTGGTGCTGCTGAGATTACCCCCCCCCTTCCGTCAGAAGCAGCCTCAGTGATGTCACCAGGGACCTCCCAAATAAATAGAGGAGCACGTGGGTCTGGACCTTAGAGCGTGGTGGGAGATTTTAACTGAGTGTGCAGCTCCAAATGTCTCTCCTCATTGAGCCAAATTGAACTCTGTCTCTGAATGATTCCTTGCTTCTTGTCTGTTTAATAGATGCCATCAGTGTTTGAACCTGACAGTGTGGTTCTTTTATGAATTTATTATGTGACCAAATCTGCTGGGTCAAAAGTATACATACAGCAATGTTAATGTTTAGTTACATGTCCCTTGGCAAGTTTCACTGCAATAAAGCGCTCTGGTTAGCCATCCACAAGATTCTGGTTGAATTTTTGACCACTCATGACAAAATAGGTGCAGTTTTGCTAAATTTCTTCGGTTTTCTGACATGGACTCCTTTCTTCAGCATTGTCCTCACGTTAAAGTCAGGACTTTAGGAAGGCCATTCTAAAACCATAATTCTAGCCCGATATAGCCTTTCCTTTACCATTGTTGACATGTGTTTGGGGTCATTGTCCTGTTGGAACACCCGACTGCGTTCAAGATCCAACCTCCCCCCTGGTGATTTTAGCTTGTCCTGAAGAATTTGGAGGTAATCCACCTTTTTCATTGTACCATTTAAAGCAGCAGTTCCATTGGCAGCAAAACAGGCCCAGAGCATAATACTACCACCATGCTTTGTGGTGGTGGTGGTATTTTCAGTAAACCCATAATACATTCATAAAAGAACCAAACTTTATGAATGTTTTTTGTGACAAACAAGTATGTGCTCCAATCAATCTATCACAAAAAAATTAGAGTTGTACAAATTATTGGAAACTCAAAGACAGTCATGCCATTATGTTCTTTACAAGTGGATGTAAACTTTTGGTCACGACTGTACGTCATGTGTTGCCTTCATTTCAAGACTTAAATACGGCTTTTCATTTTTTGCGGTTCCAGACAGATTGGTTTTTGTACTTTTGCTCCAATATGGCTCGTTCAACGTTTTGGGTTGCCGACCCCTGGTTTAGTCTCTAAAGCAGGGGTCACCAACGCGGTGCCTGCGGGCACCAGGTAGCCCGTAAGGACCAGATGAGTCGCCCGCTGGCCTGTTCTAAAAATAGCTCAAATAGCAGCACTTACCAGTGAGCTGCATCTATTTTTTAAATTGTATTTATTTACTAGCAAGCTGGTCTCGCTCTGCTCGACATTTTTAATTCTAAGAGAGACAAAACTCAAATAGAATTTGATAATCCAAGAAAATATTTTAAAGACTTGGTCTTCCTTGGTTTAAATAAATTCATTTATTTTTTTACTTTGCTTCTTATAAATTGCAGAAAGACTATTTTAGAGAAAAAATACAACCTTAAAAATGATTTTAGGATTTTTTAATTCCTTCCTCTTTTTCCTGACAAATTAAATTAATCCATCCATCCATCCATTTCCTACCGCTTATTCCCTTTCGGGGTCGCTGGCGCCTATCTCAGCTACAATCGGGCGGAAGGCAGGGTACACCCTGGACAAGTCGCCACCTCATCGCAGGGCCAACACAGATGGACAGACAACATTCACACACTAGGGACCATTTAGTGTTGCCAATCAACCTATCCCCAGGTGCATGTCTTTGGAGGTGGGAGGAAGCCGGAGTACCCGGAGGGAACCCACGCAGTCACGGGGAGAACATGCAAACTCCACACAGGAAGATCCCGAGCCTGGATTTGAACCCAGGACTGCAGGACCTTCGTATTGTGAGGCAGACGCACTAACCCCTCTGCCACCGTGAAGTCCAAATTAAATTACTGTTCAAGTAAATTAATTTTTTTCATTGTAAAGAATACTAAATACATTTTAATTCTTCATTTTAGCTTCTGTTTTTTTGACGAAGAATATTTGTGAAATATGTCTTCAAACTTATTATGATTGAAATTCAAAAAATGTATTCTGTCAAATCTAGAAAATCTTTAGAATCAAATTTAAATCTTATTTCAAAGTCTTTTGAATTTCTTTTAAAAAAATGTTTCTGTGAAATCTAGAAGAAATAAGGATTTGTCTTTGTTAGAAATATAGCTTGGTCCAATTGTTTATATATTCTAACAAAATGCAGATTGGATTTTAACCTATTTAAAACATGTCACCAAAATTCTAAAATTAATCTTAATCAGGAAAAATTACTGATGATGTTCCATAAATTCTTTATTTAATTTTTTCAAAAAGATTCGAATTAATCTATTTTTTCTCTTCTTTTTTTCGATTGAATTTTGAATTTTAAAGAGTCGAAATTGAAGATAAACTATGTTTCAAAATTTAATTTTCATTTTTTTCCTGTTTTCTCCTCTTTTAAACCGTTCAATTAAGTGTTTTTTTCATCATTTATTCTCTACAAAAAATCCTACGTAAAAGGAAAAAAAATGTACGACGGAATGACGGACAGAAATACCAATTTATATATATATATATTTTTTTTTTTTAAAGGTTAATTGAGCAAATTGGTTATTTCTGTAAGTGTGTATCAAACTGGTAGCCCTTCGCATTAATCAGTACCCAAGAAGTAGCTCTTGGTTTCAAAAAGGTTGGCGACCCCTGCTCTAAAGGCTTAGTGGCCACATGCGTGGACAGCACCTTTTAGCTCCTATTTCCAAAATTGTGTACAATACTGAATTGGGGTCTTATGGCCGCTTATGTGTACACTTATACTGCCATCTGGTGGTGACAGAAGAGAATAACATACAATAGAATTTGGGAGAAAAAAAGTGTAAAAATGAGAATTAGCATGTCACTAAACATGAAGTACACATTTGTGTACTTATGGACTAAGTACATCATATCAAAAGATGATTCTTAGTTTTTCTTCTAATTAGGGTCCAATAAGCCCAAATAGCAAAGATAAATTAAAAAAGCATGTAAACAAACAGCCTGGGCCTTAAGAGGTAACTTTTTTTTAAATCCATCATCTCCATGGCCATTGAAAGTGTTTAACTTTCTCCACAGGTTGAGATAAAAACACTCAAACTGAGGGCAGAAGACTACAATACAATACTTGCAAATGATAGAGTAAGAAATGGATATACCATATAACAACTGGACGGCACAGTTATCATAATCAGCTCACTGTTAAATAGGGAAATTATTTTTTATGAATCTAAATATTGACATGTTAACTAACCTCTTAAGGCCCAAGCTGTTTGTTTACATGCTTTTTTATTTCTCTTCGCTATTTGGGCTTATTGGACCTTAATTAGAATATAAACTAAAAATCATCTTTTGATATGATTTACCTAGTCCAGGGGTGTCCAAACTTTTTCCACTGAGGGCCGCACACTGAAAAATCTAAGCAAGCGGGGGCCATTTATTTTAAAAAACAATTCAATATATGTATAAAAAATGTACATTTAGGCCTCCACTCAGGTTTGATCCCGGGGACCCCAAAGGGTTTTGGTAAAAATAAAATGTTAAAAATGTGTCATTATTCAGTATTATTATTTAAGTTTTAAATCTCTAGATCAACATTAGGTCTATCTGTCAATATGACGTTTTTAAAGATTTAAGTTGTATCGTCTTTTTGTCAAAGAAAACCATGCTTTTTTATGGAAAAAATATGCTATATTTTCACCCAGTAACATTTTTAAGAATATTTGAGATTATATAATAATCGGAGCCGTAAAAAGGTCAACAACTCACAACAACATTTATTTTAATTCACTATTATTTTTTGTGCAATGACACTTAAAAACAAAACACACTGATCCAAAGGGGTCTTAATAAGTGTTAAAAAATAAATTATATATATTTTTTTACTGTTTACTTTTAACACAATGGTCTCGAGATCAACTTCAGATCTATCCATCAATTATAAGTTATTTTGTAGTTTATGTTTTTTGTTTGTTCGTTTTAGGCCCTTATTTGAAAAAAAAAATCAGGTCAGTTTTTAATATGGCAAACACAAAATATCCAACATTTGCCCCCAAAAATATCTCAAAGTGGAATATTTAATGTGACGTAATTGGAGCCTTGAGTAGGTCAATAATTCATATTGACATTGATTTTGATTCACTTATTATTTTTTAAAGAATAAAACAGCCTGCATGGCGGCTGTGTGTTATTTGAGTAAACATTGCAAAATATTCCTGTTACATTTTACATTTGCTCTTTTATACCACCTTTTATGTGTTAACTTTTTTCCATAGTATTTTTAAAATGTGCCGTGGGGCCGTTAAAAAATGGCCCCCGGGCCGCACTTTGGACACCCCTGACTTATTCCATAAGTACACAAATGTGTATTTCATGTTTAGTGACATGCTAATTCTTATTTTTACACTTTTTTTTTTTTTTTACAAATTCCATTGTATGTTATACTCTTCTGGCACCACCAGATGGCAGTATAAGTGTCCACATAAGCGGCCATAAAACCCCAATTCAGTAGTGTACACAATTTTGGAAACAAGAGCTAAAAGGTGCTGTCCACACATGTGGCCACTAAGCCTTTAGAGCGGGGGTCACCAACGCGGTGCCCGTAAGGACCAGATGAGTCGCCCGCTGGCCCGTTCTAAAAATAGCTCAAATAGCAGCACTTACCAGTGAGCTGCCCTTCTTTTTTAAATTGTATTTATTTACTAGCAAGCTGGTCTCGCTTTGCTTGACATTTTTAATTCTAAGAGAGAAAAAACTTAAATAGAATTTGATAATCCAAGAAAATATTTTAGAGACTTGGTCTTCATTTGTTTAAATAAATTAATTTATTTTTTTACTTTGCTTCTTATAACTTAAAGACTATTTTAGAGAAAAAATACAACCTTAAAAATGATTTTAGGATTTTTAAACACATATACCTTTTTACCTTTTAAATTCCTTCCTCTTCTTTCCTGACAATTTAAATCAATGTTCAAGTAAATGTATTTTTTTTATTGTAAAGAATAATGACAATTTTTTAATTTAATTCTTCATTTTAGCTTCTGTTTTTTCGACGAAGAATATTTGTGAAATATTTCTTCAAACTTATTATGATTAAAATTCCCCAAAAATATTGTGACAAGTCTAGAAAATCTGTAGAATAAAATTTAAATCTTATTTCAAAGTCTTTTGAATTTCTTAAAAAAAAAAAAAAATTCTGGAATATCTAGAAGAAATAATGATTTGTCTTTGTTAGAAATATAGCTTGGTCCAATTTGTTATATATTCTAACAAAGTGCAGATTGGATTTTAACCTATTTAAAACATGTCATCAACAATTTATTGTGAGAAATCATTAAAATGATCAGTGTTTCCACAAAGATAAATATCATTAATTATTAATAATAACACACAGTTAAAGGTAAATTGAGCAAATTGGCTATTTCTTGCAATTTAAGTGTGTATCAAACTGGTAGCCCTTTGCATTAATCATTACCCAAGAAGTAGTTCTTGGTTTCAAAAAAGTTGGTGACCCCTGCTTTAGAGGCTTAATTAACCCATGAACACAAACAGAAGTACCAACAATTGGTACCGGGGAGCCTTTCTATTCCCAGGTACGGGTAATTGGTATTTTATCGGTGAAAGGAACCCATACCTAGAGCGAATATATAAAATGGGCCAATGCAGTTAAACAAAAAATGATGGACTACAATACTGCAGCGTCCAGAACAAATGCACGGGAAAAGCTAACATTAGCATGTGTTGTTATTTCTATGCAAAGGTCTCCTATATTTACTTCTCCAAGACACATTTTACCTAAAAGATGACTGAATGCATTCAGAAAACTGACCACTGCATTAAAGTAGAGACACATGCACTGTTTTCAACTAAGCCTCGGCTACATGCTAAGTAAGTTTAGCATGTGGGTTTGTTGTTGTCATTGCTACGCTAACAAACGACAGAGGGCCACTGTTTTTGTTAGAATAATTGTATCTAAGTTATTGCAAAACTTTGTGTTCCATTGAGTTCCCGGTGAGAGGACAAAAGCTGTCTTGAATTCTACCAATCAGAAGGCTGGTAAAACTCCACTGTGTAGGATGGGAAGCAACATGAATGTGTTTTGTTTCTTTCAATTATTGTAATCAACAGAAAGATATTGTCTTGACCCAAGAACTAAAAAGCGGAGAGGAAGCAGGGCCTGACTCCCCTTAAGACGACCTTTTCTGTGAACTTTATGAACTGTTTACGACCTTTTCTTTGAACTGTTCTGTAACCAAAGGCGATGGCTGTTTACGACCCACGCCCCTTAGAAACAGCTGTTGCCATGTAATCAGGGAAAGTCCAAAAAAAAAGAGGTGGCGTGCAATTTTTCGCCAGAACGTGTTGAGAAACTGTACAAGGGTACAGTGTCTACACGTTTCTCCTCATTGAGCTAAATTTACCGTATTTCCTTGAATTGCCGCCGGGGCGCTAATTAATTTAAAACATCTTCTCACTCCTGCGTTTACCAAAGGCATGCGGCAAAAGTAAGCATGCGCTAATTATTTTAAAACCTCTTCTCACTCCGGCACTTACCAAAGGTATGCAGTAAAAATTTGAGTGTGATGTAAACTTGGACCTTAAATCCTACTGAATAGCTCTTAATCTTCTTCCTTTTATGCGATTTGTGTCTACGCGTTTCTCCTAATTGAGCTAAATTTACCGTATTTCCTTGAATTGCCGACGGGGCGCTAATTAATTTAAAACGTCTTTTCACTCCTGCGTTTACCAAAGGCATGCGGTAAAAGTAAGCATGCGCTAATTATTTTAAAACCTCTTCTCACTCCGGCACTTACCAAAGGTATGCAGTAAAAATTTGAGTGTGATGTAAGCTTGGACCTTAAATCCTACTGAATAGCTCTTAATGTTCTTCCTTTTATGCGATTTGTGTCTACGCGTTTCTCCTAATTGAGCTAAATTTACTGTATTTCCTTGAATTGCCGCCGGTGCGCTAATTAATTTAAAGCATCTTCTCACTCCTGCGTTTACCAAAGGCATGCGTCAAAAGTAAGCATGCGCTAATTATTTTAAAACCTCTTCTCACTCCGGCACTTACCAAAGGTATGCAGTAAAAATTTGAGTGTGATGTAAGCTTGGACCTTAAATCCTACT
This sequence comes from Nerophis ophidion, assembly GCF_033978795.1. NCBI lineage: Eukaryota > Metazoa > Chordata > Actinopteri > Syngnathiformes > Syngnathidae > Nerophis > Nerophis ophidion. The sequence goes on along the minus strand of NC_084628.1, from coordinate 2,561,637 downwards.
GAATAGCTCTTAATCTTCTTCCTTTTATGCGATTTGTGTCTACGCGTTTCTCCTAATTGAGATAAATTTACCGTATTTCCTTGAATTGCCGCCGGGGCGCTAATTAATTTAAAACGTCTTTTCACTCCTGCGTTTACCAAAGGCATGCGGTAAAAGTAAGCATGCGCTAATTATTTTAAAACCTCTTCTCACTCCGGCACTTACCAAAGGTATGCAGTAAAAATTTGAGTGTGATGTAAGCTTGGACCTTAAATCCTACTGAATAGCTCTTAATCGTCTTCCTTTTATGTGGTTTCAAATTACCGGTATTGAAATAAGCCTCCTCCATTTTGAAAATGATGACAGGGGAAGTGTCACTCGTGACGTCAGGAGTTTGACCAGGCGCTAATACTAAGCATGTGCTAATTATTTTGCGAATCAAGTTTGACCCGGCAGTAATTCAAGGCAGGCGCATACTATCTGCCCTGCTGCAATTCAAGAAAATACGGTAATTCTGTCTCTGTTTAATTCCTTGTTTCTTGTCTTGTTTAATAGATGTCATCAGTGTTTGAACCTGACAGTTTATTTCTTTTACTTTTAGGCATTGTTACGTTTTTAGGTTGCGATCAAACATTTGCGCTAAGAACCTCGGCACCCGCTAGTTGGCGTAGCAATTTCGAGCGAATGTCAGAGATCCGACCAACACATCCGGTGACTCACCGGGACATCATTTAGGTGTGGACAGGGTGGACTTGTCCCTTGCACTTTTTCAAAAGGCAGTTTTTACCGTCCAAAACATAACGCAGTCTAGCAGTCGCACCAGGAGGGAAAACAACTGCTCCGGATAAAGTCTGTTTTCCTCTAGACCGCCCACAAGCTCATTGATTGGCTCTGTGGCGTTACCGAACTCGTAAGCCGAGGTACCACCGTACTTGGTTTCTTACCGCTTGGCTTGTTGTCTGTAGCAGAAGAAGCCAGCAACTGCAAGCAACAGCAGCAACAAGGCAGGAATGGTTGCATACAGGATGTAGGGAACGTACACAGGGTTGGTTGAGAAGGACACTAAAAAGCATAGAGTTATCATCAGATTATTACAAAAGCAGACATTTCACAAATAGGGTAGGGCATCGTTTGAATTTGGACAATTCCGGTTCCAATTCTGGTTGTTTGACCTTGAATATAAATGTCATAAGTGTCTTTCCAGAGGAGTAAAAGTTTCACTTTTTGGAAACCCCATAAAAAAACATTTAAACATATGCTAGACTTTTGACAAGAACAAGAAAGTTTGATCACATTACGCCTGTACTGTATATACCTTTATATACATACATATATACTGTATATACCTTTATATACATATATACATACATATATACCTGTACTGGCTCACCTGCACTGGCTTCCTGTGCACTTAAGATGTGACTTTAAGGTTTTACTACTTACGTATAAAATACTACACGGTCTAGCTCCATCCTATCTTGCCGATTGTATTGTACCATATGTCCCGGCAAGAAATCTGCATTCAAAAGATTCCGGCTTATTAGTGATTCCTAGAGCCCAAAAAAAGTCTGCGGGCTATAGAGCGTTTTCCGTTCGGGCTCCAGTACTCTGGAATGCCCTCCCGGTAACAGTTCGAGATGCTACCTCAGTAGAAGCATTTAAGTCTCACCTTAAAACTCATCTGTATACTCTAGCCTTTAAATAGACCTCCTTTTTAGACCAGTTGATCTGCCGCTTCTTTTCTTTCTCCTATGTCCCCCCCTCCCTTGTGGAGGGGGTCCGGTCCGATGACCATGGATGAAGTACTGGCTGTCCAGAGTCGAGACCCAGGATGGACCGCTCGTCGGGACCCAGGATGGACCGCTCGCCTGTATCGGTTGGGGACATCTCTACGCTGCTGATCCGCCTCCACTTGGGATGGTTTCCTGTGGACGGGACTCTCGCTGCTGTCTTGGATCCGCTTTGAACTGAACTCTCGCGGCTGTGTTGGAGCCACTATGGATTGAACTTTCACAGTATCATGTTAGACCCGCTCGACATCCATTGCTTTCGGTCCCCTAGAGGGGGGGGGGGGGTTGCCCACATCTGAGGTCCTCTCCAAGGTTTCTCATAGTCAGCATTGTCACTGGCGTCCCACTGGATGTGAATTCTCCCTGCCCACTGGGTGTGAGTTTTCCTTGCCCTTTAGTGGGTTCTTCCGAGGATGTTGTAGTCGTAATGATTTGTGCAGTCCTTTGAGACATTTGTGATTTGGGGCTATATAAATAAACATTGATTGATTGATTGATATCCTGTAAATGTGTTAGTTAAAGTAGCAATGATTGTCACACACACACTAGGTGTGGTGAAATGTGTCCTCTGCATTTGACCCATCCCCTTGTTCACCACCTGGGAGGTGAGGGGAGCAGTGAGCAGCAGCGGTGGCCACGCTCGGGAATCATTTTTGGTGATTTAACCCCCAATTCCAACCCTTGATGCTGAGTGCTAAGCAGGGACGTAATGGGTCCCATTTTTATAGTCTTTTGGTTTGAACTCACAACCTACTGATCTCAGGGCGGACACTCTAACCCCGAGGCCACTGAGTAGGGGATATGGATGATATGGATGTTGCGATCAAGGGTCAATCATGCTGCTGATTCAGGGTAGGGGTTATCTAGGATCATCTATGAGTGAGCAAGACCTGTACGGGGCAACTGCCGAGGCTCAGTAAGAAGGTAACTGCTAGGAGGATGAGGCTGGTCGGCCACTGCCACAGACATCGGGAGGCTGGTCCTATGGGAACCAACGCATGGACGTCCCACGCTAACGTACGTGGACATCCTGAAGAAAGATGCGGGAGCTGGCCAGGTATCTGGAGATCCGGAATGATTGGAGACTCAGATGGAAGCTAGTCTGAGGACGACTGATGGAGAGAGAAATCAGCCAAAACCGATCCCATTCATGTTAACTGTCTATTTGTTTAACTAGTCCACTGTTTTCTTTTATTGCATACACTTGTTTGAAGAAACAAAGGCAATAGTACATGTTACAGGTCTCACAGGCCGTGTGAGGTTCTGTTCATAGTCTAACCCAGTGTTTTTCAACCCTTTTTTGAGCCAAAACTAAAATAATGCTATTTGGTAACAGTAGAAAGGAGCATCAGACACGAATACAAATAGATGGAATACATATCGAAAGGGTAAAAGAAACCAGATTTTTGGGAGTATTAATAGATGATCAAATGAACTGGAAATCTCATATACAAAACATACAACATAAGGTGGCAAAAAATATTTCAATAATGAATAGTGAAGTGAATTATATTTATATAGCGCTTTTCTCTAGTGACTCAAAGTGCTTTACATAGTGAAACCCAATATCTAAGTCACATTTTAAAGCAGTGTGGGTGGCACTGGGAGCAGGTGGGTAAAGTGTCTTGCCCAAGGACACAACGGTAGTGACTAGGATGGCGGAAGCGGGAATCGAACCTGCAACCCTCAAGTTGCTGGCACGGCCGCTCTACCAACCGAGCTATGCCGCCCCATAATAAAGCAAAATACGTCCTGGGCCAAAAATCACTTTATATTCTCTACTGCTCGCTAGTGTTACATATCTGAGTTATTGTGCAGAAATATGGTTAAACAACTACAAATGTGCGCTACATTCGTCAACTGTGTTACAAAATAGATCGATTAGAATAATACACAATGTTGGATATAGAGAACATACAAAGCCTTTATTTATTGAGTCAAAAATATTAAAGCTCGATGACTTGATAAAATTGCAAACAGCTAAATTGATGTACAAATCCAATCCAATCCAATCCACTTTATTTATATAGCACATTTAAACAACAATAAAGTTTCCAAAGTGCTGCACAGCCATGTTAAAAACAATATTACGCTCCACCAATGACTGAATAAAACAAAAAATGAATAAAAATAAAACCAATAAAAACAATATAAAAACAAATATGATTAAAAACTATTTTAAAGGGTAAAATCAATTAAAACAGTAAAATAAAAATCAAAGTGTATAAAAAACACAGAGGACAGAGGACCACACAACTCACGTAGTGTTAAAAGCCAAAGAATAAAAGTGGGTCTTAAGACGAGACTTAAAAGACTCCACTGTGGAAGCAGTTTGAACATGGAGGGGCAGAGTGTTCCAGAGCTTAGGGCCGACCACAGAGAAGGTCCTGTCTCCCCTGGTCTTAAGTCTGGTCTTGGGCACCACGAGCTGGAGCTGGCTCTCGGACCTCAGAGCGCGCGCAGGGATGTCAATTTGGATGAGGTCCGAGATATATTGAGGTGCCAGTCCATGTAAAGATTAAAAAACAGTAATGTTTTAAAATCAATTCTAAAATGAACATGGAGCCAGTGCAAACTCTGAAGAATTGGGGTTATATGCTGGCGTTTCCTGGCCCCTGTTAAAAGTCCTGCTGCCGCCTTCTGGACTAACTGCAACCGGGAGAGAGCTTTTTGGCTAATGCCAGCATAAAGTGCATTGCAGTAGTCCAGGCCACTTGAAATAAAAGCATGCACCACTTGTTCAAAAAGGTTAAAAGATAAAAACGGTTTAACCTTTACTAAAAGATGAAGGTGATAAAAACACGATTTTAAAACGCCATTGACTTGTTTGTCTAGTTTAAAATGGCTGTCTATAGTGACGCCAAGGCTGGTGACTTTGGGACGCACATCATTTTGCAATGGTCCCAAGTCAGTGAGGGCCCGACCAAAAACTAAAATTTACAAAGTAAATTATAACCTGCTACCAAAGAATGTACAACAATTCTTCTCAACTAAAGAGGAGAAATTGTGGAGGGGGTCCGGTCCAATGACCATGGATGAAGTACTGGCTGTCCAGAGTCGGGACCCAGGATGGACTGCTCGCCTGTATCGATTGGGGACATCTCTACACTGCTGATCCGCCTCCGCTTGAGATGGTTTCCTGTGGACGGGACTCTCGCTGCTGTCTTGGATCCGCTTGAACTGAACTATCGCGGCTGTGTTGGAGCCACTATGGATTGAACTTTCACAGTATCATGTTAGACCCGCTCGACATCCATTGCTTTCGGTCCCCTAGAGGGGGGGTGGTGGCCCACATCTGAGGTCCTCTCCAAGGTTTCTCATAGTCAGCATTGTCACTGGCGTCCCACTGGATGTGAATTCTCCCTGCCCACTGGGTGTGAGTTTTCCTTGCCCTTTTGTGGGTTCTTCCGAGGATGTTGTAGTCGTAATGATTTGTGCAGTCCTTTGAGACATTTGTGATTTGGGGCTATATAAATAAACATTGATCGATTGATTGAGAAATATAACCTTAGAGGAAAATCTAACTTAAAACATTTGAATGCAGTACAACACTTAACACTTTTAGCATATCAGTATGTGGAATTAAATGATGGAATGGATGAAGTAAAGAAGTTAAACATTGTGCTGATATGACGAACTTTAAGAGGATGTTTAAATTAATAGTGCTTAAAAAGTACAAAGAAGAAGTATTATGAGAAACACTTTCAAATTTATTGAAAATATGATATCCTTCACCTTAGTATGTTCATGACTGAAATAATTAAGTACATGTTAGAAAACTGCTGTGTTACTCACTCACAGATGTCATTTTGCTATTTGATATTTTGCCGTAAAGAAGGTCAGTGAGTGAATGTAAATATTTGTGGGCGCTCTGAAGTGGAAAAGGGGTAGGATTAAATAAGCTTGGCTTCTTCCTACTCCTTTTCGGACGTGATGTATTGTGTTTTGCGAAATGATGAAATTACCTGATGTATAATGTTGTATGTATGTCATGTTCCAAATAGTTGATCTGCCGTTTCTTTTCTTTTTCTTCTATGTCCCACTCTCCCTTGTGGAGGGGGTCCGGTCCGATCCGGTGGCCATGTACTGCTTGCCTGTGTATCGGCTGGGGACATCTCTGCGCTGCTGATCCGCCTCCGCTTGGGATGGTTTCCAGCTGGCTCCGCTGTGAACGGGACTCTCGCTGCTGTGTTGGATCCGCTTTGGACTGGACTCTCGCGACTGTGTTGGATCCATTATGGATTGAACTTTCACAGTATCATGTTAGACCCGCTCGACATCCATTGCTTTCCTCCTCTCCAAGGTTCTCATAGTCATCATTGTCACCGACGTCCCACTGGGTGTGAGTTTTCCTTGCCCTTATGTGGGCCTACCGAGGATGTCGTAGTGGTTTGTGCAGCCCTTTGAGACACTAGTGATTTAGGGCTATATAAGCAAACATTGATTGATTGATTGATTGATTGAAAAGAAAAGAAAGAAGGCACATTTTTTGCTTTGAAAAAATGCGGAATCTTTAAAAAACGAAACTCAGTTGACAGTAAAAAGTCGTTGTCGCAATTGTTGGATATGACTTTAAAGCATAAGCAAGCATGCATGACTATAGCTCTTGTCTCAAAGTAGGTGTACTGTCACCACCTGTCACATCACACCCTGACTTATTTGGACTTTTTTGCTCTTTTCCTGTGTGTAGTGTTTTAGTTCTTGTCTTGCGCTCCTATTTTGGTAGCTTTTCCTGTTTTTTGGTATTTTCCTGTAGCAGTTTCATGTCTTCCTTTCAGTGATATTTCCCACATCTACTTTGTTTTAGCAGTTAAACATTTTTCTGTTGTTTTTATCCTTCTTTGTGGGGACATTGTTGATTGTCATGTTCGGATGTACATTGTGGACGCCGTCTTTGCTCCACAGCAAGTCTTTGCTGTCGTCCAGCATTCTGTTTTTGTTTACTTTGTAGCCAGTTCAGTTTTAGTGTTGTTCTACATGCTTTTCAATCTGGCAATCTGATGGACCAGTCTGGGTTTGGAGGTTTCCAGGAGAACGCTACATTTCGGACTGCATTGTGCAGAGTTTGAAATTTGGTGGAGGAGGAATTATGGTGTGGGGTTGTTTTTCAGGAGTTGGGTTTGGCCCCTTAGTTCCAGTGATATGACCTTTGAATGCTCCAGGATACCAAAACATTTTGGACAAATCCATGCTCCCAACCTTGTGGGGGCAGTTTGGAGCGGGCCCCTTCCTCTTCGAATATGACTGTGCACCAGTGCACAAAGCAAGGTCCATAAAGCCATGGATGACAGAGTCTGGTGTGGATGAACTTGACTGGCCTGCACAGAGTCCTGACCTGAACCCAATACAACACCTTTGGGATGACTGAGAGCCAGGCCTTCTCGACCAATCAGTGTGTGACCTCACCAATGCTCTTTCGGAAGAATGCTCGAAAATTCCTATAAACACACTCTGCAACCTTGTGGACAACCTTGCCAGAAGAGTTGAAACTGTAATAGCTGCAAAAGGTGGACCAAAATCATACTGAACCCTGTGGGTTAGGAATGGGATGGCACTTCAACTTCATATGTGAGTCAAGGCAGGTGGCCTAATACTTTTGGCAATATAGTGTATACGTTACTTTGTATCGAAATGCAGACAGAGGAGGATGCATGTGCGTGTAGGAGCCAGTCTGCCCCGCAACAAAAGGGACCTTTTTGATGATAACGTCGGACAACATTGGGGGTCTCGCACAAAGCTCTTCCATACATGGAGATATCGGCAGATGTCCCCAATGGGGAAAAAAGTCACTAATTAGGCAAACTCCAAATCGCTCGTTTGGAGGAAGTACGAAGGAAGGCAAGATTGTTTTATAAATATCTCCGCCATGCCTCTATGGTTTGGTTCCCAATTTTCTGGACTTATGCAGATATCAAAACAAGTACCAGTAGGTGAGAACATTTGGTTTTGCATATTAAGTCCCCTTTAACAAAAACAAGATTTTAAGTCAATTAAAATATTGATCAAATCACTCTAGTATCGATTGCATACTGATATGACCCTTTTTATCAACACTGCCGATTAACGGATCGATCATAGGTCATGTCTTATCGTGCTTATTTTGTTATTCTCCTAGGTTTTGTGTTTAGTTCCGTTCCTTGAGCCCCTTCCTTTCCTCTGTTTACTTTCTTGTTGCTACGGGCTCTGAGTACACACACCGGACTTATGTTTATTAAGTAGTGTCCTCACCTGTTGCCGCCACTAATCACGCCTCGTTATAGTGAAGTGAATTATATTTATATAGCGCTTTTTCTCTAGTGACTCAAAGCGCTTTACATAGTGAAACCCAATATCTAAGTTCCATTTAAACCAGTGTGGGTGGCACTGGGAGCAGGTGGGTAAAGTGTCTTGCCCAAGGACACAACGGCAGTGACTAGGATGGCGGAAGCGGGGATCGAACCTGCAACCCTCAAGTTGCTGGCACGGCCACTCTACCAACCGAGCTAAACCGCCCCGTAAATAGATCCGTCTCGTCTTTTACTTGCACAAGTCCATTGTTCGGTCTACTCGGCAGGCACGTTCTCGTTTGCCTACTCCTTGCTACATGCTGGTTATGTCCGGCTTTGCTAAGGACCGTTTAAATTTGTCGATTTGCTAAACTCGTACAGTTTTTCCCGTGTTTTTCGTGCACTTCCAAGCGGCACGTCGTCTTTGTTTTTAAATACTTAAATAATTACATTTCCAGCAGTCTGCTTCTGTCACCTCATGCCTTTCGATCCTCGCTACGACGTGATGCGGAACATAACACTTACGTGCAAGCCATGGTTGCTAAACAGTAATAGAGCAGCCCAACGGTTGTTGTTGTATAATCCTCTCTCTAGACTCTTAATTAATCTACTTGGTAATTTCCTGTTAATAACTGCTTACTTTTGGCTGAAACGTGGTTCTATCTACACTTCTTTAAGTTTTCTAAGCACTTATTTCTTGGTGTAATGTTTCAAGCAAGTTGCGCGGCTAGCTTTTTGTCAATATAATTGTATCTAAGTTATCACAACAGGCGTTCTTTGATCTTACCAAGCAAAAGGCTTGTAAAACTCCACTGTGTACGATAGGAAGCGACATGAAAGTGTCGGTTTCTTTGATCTATTGTAATCCACAGGAAGATCTTGTCTTGACGCAAGATCTACAAAGCGTAGACGAAGCAGGACCTGACGCAAGCTCCAGGCATCTTTGAACTGTTTTGTGACCGAGGGCAACGGCTGTTTACGACCCTCTCTCCCCTTAGAAGTGAAGTGAATGATATTTATATAGCGCTTTTTCTCTAGTTACTCAAAGCGCTTTACATAGTGAAACCCATTATCTAAGTTACATTTAAAGCAGTGTGGGTGGCACCGGGAGCAGGTGGGTAAAGTGTCTTTCCCAAGGACACAACGGCAGTGACTAGGATGGCGGAAGCGGGGATCGAACCTGCAACCCTCAAGTTACTGGCACGGCCGCTCTACCAACCGAGCCATACCGGCTGTTGCCATATAATCAGGGAAAGTCCAAATAAAGGAGGCGTGCAATACTTTCGTCAGAGCGTGGTTGAAGACTGTACAAGAGTACAGCCCAAACGTTTCTCCTCATTGAGCTAAATTGAAACCTGTCTCTGTTTAATTCCTTGCTTCTTGTCTGTTTGATAGATGTCATCGGGGTTTGAACCTGACACTTATCTATTAGCTTGCTATTCTTCTTTGTGTAACATGTTTAGCCTCATACTCCACTGTAAGAAATGTATTTTATTCGCCGCAATGACGATTATTGACTTGGTGGAGCTACTGGCCGATATTCCTTCCGGTCGGCCGACTGAGCATTAAAAACTGGAATCAACGTTTAAAAATGTGTACCCTCCTGAAAGAATCAAACTGTTTGGCATGTTTTAATGCCCGATGCCCGACCCTATCATAGAGTCATGCATCAAGAAAAAAACTATAAAAAAGTGTTCCTCATACCTGATGACTCAGGCAGTCCTACTTTATTGGACTCATCACCTGCCGTTGTGAGGAATATGTTTGGCCTCACAGTCGGAACTGAAAAAGGGTGTAAATGAAAATAAATGTTTCAAAATAATCACTTCAGGTTAGTGTGTATTCTTAAGGTCTCAATTATAGAAAAATAAAAACAAAACTCATTCTGTGTATGTTGTACCTTCTCGTGCTATGTTCCCTTGCTCGGTGAATACCGGTGCCTTTTCTAAAACAAACAAAAAAAGACTACTAAACAGCCTGTATTAGACAATATCCATCCATTTTCTACCGCTTATTCCCTTTCGGGGTCGCGGGGGGCGCTGGCGCCTATCTCAGCTACAATCGGGCGGAAGGCGGGGTACACCCTGGACAAGTTGCCACCTCATCGCAGGGCCAACACAGATAGACAGACAACATTCACACTCACATTCACACACTAGGGCCCATTTAGTGTTGCCAATCAACCTATCCCCAGGTGCATGTCTTTGGAGGTGGGAGGAAGCCGGAGTACCCGGAGGGAACCCACGCAGTCACAGGGAGAGAACATGCAAACTCCACACAGAAAGATCCCGAGCCTGGATTTGAACCCAGGACTGCAGGAACTTCTTATTGTGAGGCAGAGGCACTAACCCCTCTGCCACCGTGAAGCCGTATTAGACAATTTGCATCGTGAAAATATATTTTTTGGGGCAACAAAATACATTTTTTTACAATATCAGTAAAATAACTGCTAGATTACAATATTTATTAATTTATTGGGTTATTTGATATTAAAAACCATAGTTTCCATATGAGTTGGGAAATTGTGTTAGATGTAAATACAAACGGAATACAATGATTTGCAAATCCTTTTCAAGCCATATTCAGTTGAATATGCTACAAAGACAACATATTTGATGTTAAAACTGATAAACATTTTTTTTTCTTGCAAATAATCATTAACTTTAGAATTTGATGCCAGCAACACATGACAAAGAAGTTGGGAAAAGTGGCAATAAATACTGATAAAGTTGAGAAATGCTCACCAAACACTTATTTGGAACATCCCACAGGTGTGCAGGCTAATTGGGAACAGGTGGGTGCCATGATTGGGTATAAAAGCAGCTGCCATGAAATGTTAATTAATTCACAAACAAGGATGGGGTGAAGGTCACCACTTTGTAAGCAAATTGTCGAACAGTTTTAGAACAACATTTCTCAACGAGCTATTGCAAGGAATTTAGGGATTTTACCATCTACACTCCGTAAAATCATCAAAAGGTTCCGAGAATCTGGAGAACTCACTGCACGTAAGTGATGATATTACGGACCTTTGATACCTCAGGCGGTACTGCATAAAAACCCCCACATCAGTGTGTGAAGGATATCACCACATGGGCTCAGGAACACTTCATAAAACCACTGTCAGTAACTACAGTTGGTTGCTACATCTGTAAGTGCAAGTTAAAACTCTGCTATGCAAAGCAAAACTCATTTATCAACAACACCAAGGAACGCCGCTGACTTCGCTGGGCTCGAGCTCATCTAAGATGGACTGATGCAAAGTGAAAAAGTGTTCTGTGGTCTGACGAGTCCACATTTCAAATTATATTTGGAAACTGTGGACGTGGTGTCCTCCGGAACAAAGAGGAAAATAACCATCTGGATTGTTATAGGTGGAAAGTTGAAAAGCCAGCATCTGTGATGGTATGGGGGTGTATTAGTGCCCAAGGCATGGGTAACTTACACATCTGTGAAGGCACCATTAATGCTGAATGGTCCATACAGGTTTTGGAGCAACATATGTTGTCATCCAAGCAACGTTATCATGGACGCCCCTGCTTATTTCAGCAAGACAATGCCAAGCCACGTGTTACAACAGCGTGGTTTCGTAGAAAAAAAGTGCGGGTACTTTCCTGGCCCGCCTGCAGTCCAGACCTGTCTCCCATCGAAAATGTGTGGCGCATTATAAAGCGTAAAATACAGACTGTTGAACGACTGAAGCTCTACATAAAACAAGAATGGGAAATAATTCCACTTTCAAAGCTTCAACAATTAGTTTCCTCAGTTCCCAAACGTTTATTGAGTGTTGTTAAAAGAAAAGGTGATGTAACACAGTGGTGAACATGCCCTTTCCCAACTACTTTGGCACATGTTGCAGCCATGAGATTCTAAGTTAACTATTATTTGCAAAAAAAAAAACAAAGTTTATGAGTTTATCCATCAAATATCTTGTCTTAGTAGTGCATTCAACTGAATATGGGTTGAAAAGGATTTGCAAATCATTGTATTCTGTTTACATTTACATCTAACACAATTTCCCGACTCCTATGGAAACGGGGTTTGTACATTGGCTCTACAAATCCACATGTTGATCTTAAATATTGGTAAAAAAGATGATGTCACCCTGAAGTGCCCGATTGGTCAGTAATGGCGCCAATACTGCCCCCTCGTGGTGGGAAAATATAACAGTCACAACTTCCTTACACATGCTCCGATTTTCCTGACATTTCTGGTGGTGAGTCAGGGCATGTGGAAGGACGTGACCGCAAGCACAATGCCTGCTGGCCGACTCGCGTGAACACCGCGGTGCAACAAGGCGAGGGCCGTTCAACGTTGCTCGCAGCTTTAATTGCCTTTTGCAATTAACAATAGCACACTAAATGGTCCCTAGTGTGTGAATGTGAGTGTGAATGTTGTCCGTCTATCTGTGTTGGCCCTGTTATGAGGTGGCGACTTGTCCAGGGTGTAGCCCGCCTTCCGCCCGAATGCAGCTGGGATAGGCCCCAGCGACCCCAAAAAGGTCCATCCATCCATCCAGGAAAATGGATGGATGGATGGACTATTAGTAAGTAGGCATGATCCCCTGGCTCACCTCTAGAATACTTGCAGACGTAGTTGTTCTTGGTGTTGCAGTTGTCGTCGTTCCACTGGAACAGGAAGTGACCTTCCTCATCGGGTGGTGCAGACGGCTGGTAGTAAAGCACCACGCACATTTCCCCGCCACAGGAAGGCTCGTCCCAGTGCCAGTTCCTGAAAGGCATAGAGTTCATGTGTCATCACTATAGTCCCAAAACATTGGCTATATGTCCCTTTATGGCAGGCCTGAGCAAGTATTTTGACCCGGGGGACCAAATTTAGAGAAAAAAATGTATCTGGGAGCTGGTATGTCTATTTTTAGGAACACTAATACAAAAACCTCACAATAATGTCTGACTGAATGCTAAAAAACGTTATGACAGCGCGCTTAAAGATGAGTGAAAATACACTGTGATGGTACGTTAGATGAAAATGTTGACACTTTTAGAGCAAATAAATAACGTATTGTTAGTAAAACATAAAAAAAAAAAATGTTTGTAAGACATACTGACAATAAAATTGCATTTGTGTCAACTTATTGGAGTATTTTTTAAGTGAATCTAAATATTGAAAGCAAAATATTTACTCCAATTAATAATGATTAATAGAGATGTCGATAAATGCTTTAGAATATAATATCGGAAATGATCAGTATCGCTTTCAAAAAGTAAAATGTATGACTTTTTAAAACACGGAGTGGTACACGAACGTAGGGAGAAGTACAGAGCGCCAATAAACCTTAAAGGCACTGCCTTTGCGTGCCGGCTTCTCACACACACAGGTGAATGCAATGCATACTTGGTCAACAGCCATACAGGTCACACTGAGGGTGGCCATATAAACAACTTAAAAACTGTTACAAATATGTGCCACACTGTGAACCCACACCAAACAAGAATGACAAAAACATTTCGGGAGAACATCCGCACCGTAACACAACATAAACACAACAGAACAAATACCCAGAATCCCTTGCAGCACTAACTCTTCCGGGACGCAACAATATACACCCCCCCCCCCGCTACCTAGGGGTGTAACGGTACACAAAAATTTCGGTTCGGTACATACCTCGGTTTAGAGGTCACAGTTCGGTTCATTTTCGGTACAGTAAGAAAACAACAAAATATACATTTTTTGGTTATTTATTTACCAAATTTGTAAACAAAGGCTTTATCCTTTTAACATTGGGAACACTATAATAATTCTGCCCACGTTAATCCACATTAAACTGCCTCAAGTTGTTGCTTTGATTAATTTAAATGACAAAACCTTTCTTCTACGTATAAAAAGTGCAACATTTAACAGCTTCAAGTCAACTCATCATGCTTATTTTATTACAGCATTTGGGAAGCCTGTAGTTGCCTATTATTATGTAAATGTTATATTTTTGTCAACATGTGATAGCATGGACCCTGCCATTCAAACTAGGCTGCTACATTACTAATGATTAATGTAACTATAGCTTAAAAAATAGTACACCAGCAATTGGAGAGACTATTCATCCCTGAACACCATGGAGTTCAATGCAATAACAGACAGACAGGGCTTTGCTGCCCCCAACACACACACACACACACACACACACACACACACACACACACATGCACGCATGCATGCATGCACACACACACACGCACCGCAAAATGAGCTAACGTTACGCTAAAAGCTAACTAGCCAGGACTGTGAGTGAGCTGTAGAAGGTCAACGGGCTCATAGTGATGTTTAGAAAGTAGTTGACTTGGAAGTGTTTATTATTTGGGGAGAGTCTGCTGCTCCCCTGCTAAACTCATATCTGCTCGACGCTAAAGCATTGACAACATGCGTTCTGAATACGCACTGCTGATTGGCTGTTAAATCACTCTGAATACGCACTGCTGATTGGCTGTTACATCGCTCTGAATACGCACTGCTGATTGGCTTTGTATGTAACCAATCAGATGGTTGTGTGGGCGGGAAAATGCTTGCTGCTGAGACAGAGGCAGAAAGCAGAGCAGCTTGTCAAGACTTACAAACTCGTACCGAAACGGTTCAATACAAATACAAGTACCGTTACACCCCTACCGCTACCTCCTTTCCCATCTCAACCTCCTTATGCTCTCTCAGGGAGAGCATGTCCCAAATTCCATGTCATGTCTGTGATCATGTTTAGTTTAAGTCATGTTTTTGGGTTTTTGGACACTCAGTTCCTGCTTTTTCACTCTCTTGTTTTGTCACCATAGCAACCATTAGTTTGACCTGTTTCACATTTTGAGTCACGCACCTGTTTTCACTAATCATGTCACTATTATTTAAACCAGTAGTTGCAAGGAAGTCAGCTAGGCGACATTACCTCTGCTCACTTCATGCCATGCTTCTTCTGATACTTATGCCTGTTCATAGTTACACTGGGGCAAAAAAGTATTTAGTCAGCCAGCGATTGTGCAAGTTCTCCCACTTAAAATGATGACAGAGTTCTATAATTTCCATCATAGGTACACTTCAACTGTGACGGACAGAATGTCAAAAAGAAATCCAGGAATTCACATTTTAGGAATTTTAAAGAATTTATTTGTCAATTATGGTGGAAAATAAGTATTTGGTCAACCATTCAAAGCTCTCACTGATGGAAGGAGGTTTTGGCTCCAAATCTCACGATACATGGCCCCATTCATTCTTTCCTTAACACGAATCAATCGTCCTGTCCCCTTAGCAGAAAAACAGCCCCAAAGCATGATGTTTCCACCCCCATGCTTCGCAGTAGTTATGGTGTTCTTGGGATGCAACTCAGTATTCTTCTTCCTCCAAACACCACGAGTTGAGTTTATACCAAAATGGATACATGGATGATACAGCAGAGGATTGGGAGAATGTCATGTGGTCAGATTAAATAAAAAGAGAACTTTTTGGTATAAACTCAACTCGTGGCGTTTGGAGGAAGAAGAATACTGAGTTGCATCCCAAGAACACCATACCTACTGCAAAGCATGGGGGTGGAAACATCATGCTTTAGGTTTGTTTTTCTGCTAAGGGGACAGGACGATTGATCCGTGTTAAGGAAAGAATGAATGGGGCCATGTATCGTGAGATTTGGAGCCAAAACCTCCTTCCATCAGTGAGAGCTTTGAATGGTTGACCAAATACTTATTTTCCACCATAATTTACAAATAAATTCTTTAAAATTCCTACAATGTGAATTCCTGGATTTTTTCTTCACATTCTGTCTCTCACAGTTGAAGTGTACCTAGGATGAAAATTACAGACCTCTGTCATCATTTTAAGTGGGAGAACTTGCACAATCGCTGGCTGACTATCAATCAATCAATCAATGTTTACTTATATAGCCCTAACTAAATGCTTTTTTGCCCCACTGTATGCTTCTTGCCATGCCACGTAAGTTTAGTTTTTTCATGTCACAGTTAACGAGTTTTGCTTCATGTTCAAAGTTTCTGCCTTTGTTCGAGTGTTTTGTTTCATTAGCCAAGTTTTTGTACTTCCGCCTTGTGCGCGCCTTTTGTTCCTTTTTTATAGTAATAAATAAATATGTCCTTACCTTCACGCCTTGCCCGCTTCAACTTTCTTTTGCATTCCAGGAAAACCAACCCCAAAGTCCACATATTGACATTCTAAGGTTAAAGCTCATATTGCCACATCATTTTAATCAGTTATCAGAGCTACTTTTTTAAGGTTATCGGATTTATTGATGTGACGTCATGATTCCATACGATATTTACCACACACCCATACTAATAACACAAAACTTACATGGATGTCTTTTAGAAAATCTAAATTTGTTATCAGCTTAGAAAACATGATATCAAAATGGCCCCAGCATCCTTAGAATTTTCATTGTGTGGCCCTCAGTGGGAAACGTTTGAAAACAACCTGAACTTGGCCTTGCTCCCGTCCAGCCAGAAGTACTGGGAGGGGCATCCCGGGTTGCCACCGCCACCCTTCAAGCGCTGGGGGCTGCGACGAAGGCCGATCCAGAAGTCCCCATCGGCGGCGTGCAGCTGCTGTATGAACCTCTCGATCAGCCGCTGCTCGCTCTCCGTTTCGATGCTGAGCAGCTCGCCGCCGTCCGCCCTGCACGTCTGCCTGGCCTCTTGAAAGGTCAGCCTACGCCGGCGGTCCTGGATGTAGGACACCTTGTAGCACGGGCGCTCGGTCCCTCGCCGGCAGATCCGTTGGCCTGTGGTGGACACATGTCAGGAGGCCATCAGGGAGGGAACAAGAGACTGATTGTTGTCTTAAGACTTCCTGTGGCACTCACATGGTAGCAAAATTAGAAACCAGTAGGCATGCGCATTCCAAAGAAACACGCCATCAAGCATATACAACACACACAAGAACATGACGTTGTTTTTTTCTTTATTTTGGGCAAAAACTTGAAGTGAATTATATTTATATAGCGCTTTTCTGTAGTGACTCAAAGCGTTTTACATAGTGAAAACCCAATATCTGAGTTACATTTAAACCAGTGTGGGTGGCACTGGGAGCAGGGGGGTAAAGTTTTCTTGCCCAAGGACACAACGGCAGTGACTAGGATGGGGGAAGCGGGGATCGAACCTGGAACCCTCAAGTTACTGGCACGGCCGCTCTACCAACCGAGCAATACCGCTCCCTATACTGCTGTGTAGTAAGCCTGCAATGTGTGTTTTTGGCCAATTCCTGACAAAACAGGCAATTGTGCCCTTTAAAGACCTACTGAAATGAGATTTTATTTCTTATTACTTGATCATTTCGCGATATTGCCATACATTTCCTGAAAGGATTTAGTAGAGAACATCAATGATAAAGTTTGCGACTTTTGGTCGCTAATAAAAAAGCCTTGCCTTTAAAAGAAGAAGCAGACGACGTGTGCGTGACGTCACGGGTTGTGGAGCTCCTCACATCCTCACATTGTTTATAATCATAACCACCAGGAGCTAGAGCGATTCGGACAGAGAAAGCGACAATTTCCCCATCAATTTAAGCGAGGATGTAAGATTCGTGGATGAGGAAAGTTAGAGTGAAGCACAAAAAAAGAAAAAAAGAAAAAGGTGACGGCTCCAGGCGGAGCGTTTCAGATGTAATTGGATGGGACGGCGTGGCGCAGTGGGGAGAGTGGCCGTGCGCAACCCGAAGGTCCCTGGTTCAAATCCCACCTAGTACCAACCTCGTCAAGTCCGTTGTGTCCTGAGCAAGACACTTCACCCTTGCTCCTGATGGGTGCTGGTTGGCCCCTTGCATGGCAGCTCCCTCCATCAGTGTGTGAATGTGTGTGTGAATGGGTAAATGTGGAAGTAGTGTCAAAGCGCTTTGAGTACCTTGAAGGTAGAAAAGCGCTATACAAGTACAACCCATTTATATATAATTAGACACATTTACTAGGATAATTCTGGAAGATCCCTTATCTGCTCATTGTTTTAATAGTGTTTTAGTGATATTGTAAAGTCATACCTGAAAGTCGGATGGCTGTGACGAAAGCAAGTGTCTCTGAGAGAAGCCGAGGAGCCAAGATCACAGCTGCCTTTTTGAGCTGCAGGAGGAGGTCGCATAATCCACTGAAGTCTCCGGTAAGAGCCGACTTAATATCACAAGTTTCCCTTCCAAAAACTTGCTGGTTGATGTAGAGAAACATGTTCGCTTGACCGCTCTGTGCTAAAGCTTCACAACAAACAAAGAAACACCAGCTGTTTTTCGGTGCTAAAAGCAACCGCAATCCACCGCTTTCCACCAACAGCATTCTTCTTTGACGTCTCCATTATTAATTGAAGAAATTGCAAAAGATTCAGCAACACAGATGTCCAAATTACTGTGTAGTTATGCGATGAAAAGACTCGACTTTGCTGGTCTGAAATGTCCGCTACAACCCGAGACGTCACAAACACGCGTCATCATACAACAAGACACTCGGCGGGGAATTTAAAATTGCAATTTAGTAAACTAAAAAGGCCGTATTGGCATGTGTTGCAATGTTAATATTTCATCATTGATATATAAACTATCAGACTGCGTGGTCGCTAGTAGTGGCTTTCAGTAGGTCTTTAGAGGTTGTGTGTAGAATAAAAATAACTGCAATTGGATACTCAAGTCTCATATCAGTGGTTTTTTTTTAGGAATAAGTCACACAATAGTGCACCAAAATCGAACTTTGATGCTGGAATTTAGAACGTTTTAAGTGCATTCTATAAACTACTTGGATTATTGACTGTTTGTATATTTTTGCTGCAGCTGTTCCATATACTGTAATATTGTACATGGCAATTGAGATTTGTTATACTGTATATTGTATATACTGGCGACTTGTCCAGGGTGTACGCCGCCTTCCGCCTGAGTGGAGCTGAGATAGGCATCAACGCCCCCCGCCACCCCAAAGGAAATGAGCGGTAGGAAATGGATGGATATATAAAATAGAATAATATATCAGTATATATTACAGACTTAGAATTAGACAAAATGTAATGATCCACAAGGGAAATTGTTTCACTCAGTGGCTCAGTTACAAAGGAGGGAAAGTGTAAGGATGGAAAGGACAATGCAGGTATAAATAGACTAAATATATCCATCCATCCATCATCTTCCGCTTATCCGAGGTCGGGTCGCGGGGGCAGCAGCCTAAGCAGGGAAGCCCAGACTTCCCTATCTCCAGCCACCTCGTCTAGCTCTTCCCGGGGGATCCCGAGGCGTTCCCAGGCCAGCCGGGAGACATAGTCTTCCCAACGTGTCCTGGGTCTTCCCCGTGGCCTCCTACCGGTTGGACGTGCCCTAAACACCTCCCTAGGGAGGCGTTCGGGTGGCATCCTGACCAGATGCCCGAACCACCTCATCTGGCTCCTCTCCATGTGGAGGAGCAGCGGCTTTACTTTGAGTTCCTCCCGGATGGCAGAGCTTCTCACCCTATCTCTAAGGGAGAGACCTGGAAACTCATTTGGGCCGCTTGTACCCGTGATCTTGTCCTTTCGGTCATGACCCAAAGCTCATGACCATAGGTGAGGATGGGAACGTAGATCGACCGGTAAATTGAGAGCTTTGCCTTCCGGCTCAGCTCCTTCTTCACCACAACGGATCGATACAACGTCCGCATTACTGAAGACGCCACACCGATCCGCCTGTTAGTCACACAATATTTAATATGCAATTGTTCCACTAATTTACATATCTTTAAATACGCACATAACAAATAATATGACAATAGTAACAAAAATAAACAAATATTGCACTTTTAAAATAACATGAACAAATAAACTGACTATCTTACTATTAGACAATAACAAGCTACCTTCAGGACAGGTTTCAAACACAATTTTATACAAGATACATAAGTGGGGGGCAAGTCCTCGGCCTTGAAAATGTTGAATACCCCTGCTCTGGATTATGTACCAGAACTGACAGAACAATGTGGAACTAAAGGTAATTAATTATTAATGTGCTGGCAGGACGAGGAACAGAAAGTAAAAGGTGCTACAAAACAAAAAGGAAACGCTATTAAAATATGAACACCAGGACAGGAAATGATACAAAACACAGTCAAATTAAAAGCAAAGTTCAAACGGTGATGTGGGATCATGATGTGGTGGTTCAGAAGTTGTATCATCTCCATTTTCTTTAATGATGTCTTAAGGAACAGTACAGACGTCCTCGTTTATCGTTATTGATGTCCCTTTCATTGGTTTGGTCTCCTTTAGTGACCGACAATGTACAAAACCCAAAACCAGTGAAGTTGGCACGTTGTGTAATTTGTAAATAAAAACAAAATAAAATGATTTGACAATTGTTTTCAACTTATTTTCAATTGAATACACTGCAAAGACAAGATATTTAATGTTCGAACTCAGAAACTTTTTTTTTTTTTGTTGTAAATAATCATTAACTTTGAATTTAATGGCGGCAACACATTGCAAAAAAGTTGGTCCAGTAAAATTTTTACCACTGTGTTACATAGCCTTTCCTTTTAACAATACTCAGTAAACGTTTTTTCCAAAAACTATTTGAAATGTGGCTTCACGGTGGCAGAGGGGTTAGTGCGTCTGCCTCACAATACGAAGGTCCTGCAGTCCTGGGTTCAAATCCAGGCTCGGGATCTTTCTGTGTGGAGTTTGCATGTTCTCCCCGTGACTGCGTGGGTTCCCTCCGGGTACTCCGGCTTCCTCCCACTTCCAAAGACATGCACCTGGGGATAGGTTGATTGGCAACACTAAATGGTCCCTAGTGTGTGAATGTTGTCTGTCTATCTGTGTTGGCCCTGTGATGAGGTGGTGACTTGTCCAGGGTGTACCCTGCCTTCCGCCCGATTGTAGCTGAGATAGGCGCCAGCGCCCCGAAAGGGAATAAGCGGTAGAAAATTGATATTTGAAATGTGGACTCATCAAACCACAGAACACTTGCCTATTTTAGAATCAGTCCATCTTAGATGAGCTCGGGCCCAGCGAGGCCGGCAACATTTTTGGGTGTTGTTGATAAATGGCTTTCGCTTTACATAGTAGAGTTTTAACTTGCACTTACAGATGTAGCGACCAACTGCAGTTACTGACAGTGGTTTTATGAATTGTTCCTGAGCCCATTAGGTGATATCCTTTACACGCTGATGTTGCTTTTTGATGCAGTAGCGCCTGAGGGATCGAAGGTCCGTAATATCATCGCTTACGTGCAGTGATTTCTCCAGATTCTCTGAACCTTTTGACGATATTACGGACCGTAGATGGTGAAATCCCTAAATTCTTTGCAAAAGCTAGTTGAGGAATGTTGTTCTAAAACTGTTTGACAATATGCTCACGCATTTGTTGACAAAGTGGTGACCCTCGCCCCATCCTTGTTTGTGAATGACTGAGCATTTCATGGAAGCTGCTTGTATACCCAATCATGGCACCCACCTGTTCCCAATTAGCCTGTTCACCTGTGGGATGTTCCAAATAAGTGTTTGATGAGCATCCCTCAACTTTCTCCGTCTTGTTTTGCCACTTTTGCCAGCTTTTTTAAAACATTTTGCAGGCATCAAATTCCCTTCCATCCATCGCGTGTCCCTTTCGGGATCACGGGGGCTAATATATGCAAAAAATAACAACGTTTTCCAGTTCGAACATTCTTGTCTTTGCAGTCTATTCAATTGAATATAACTTGAAAAGGATTTGCAAATCATTGTATTCTGTTTTTATTTACCATTTACACAATGTGCCAACTTCACTGGTTTTGGGGGTTTGTACAATAGTATTGATATGTTACTTTATTAGTCATTGTTATGCTTGAAAATGCTTTATTTAGGCTCATAAATCGCGCAATATGCTTAAAAGCAATTTAAAATGATCCCAAAAAGAATCCGCGATGTGGCGAAGCCGCAATATTTGAAGCAGGACCTAAAGTTAATCTTGTGTGAAATGAAGTTCATCGCCATAAGCATGTCGCTGTTTTGAATCTACTTATGCTTACTTTGCATGACTTATTAGGGTCCGCCCTGCCTATGGCAAAGGACTCCTTTGCCATAGGCAAGGACCCTATTGTATCTCGTGCGTTTTATTATTCTTTCTTTTTTCCGCACGCATACTCGCCTATGCGCTGTATTTTGACCCCCTGACCATGCTTCAAAACTCACCAAATTTGACACACACGTCGGTCGGGGATGCCTTCCCAACATATTAGGCTCCCAAACCAGAAAAATCAAAATTGCACGCTAGCGCCCCCTAGGAAGGAACGAAAAAGAGACTGCTTGTAACTTCCGTTAGGAATGTCGTAGAGACATGAAACAAAATCCGCTATGTAGAACTGACTTAGACCTTGATTCCCCATTAGAAATGTCTATACCCAAAATCAACAGAAATTTTGCAAAAACTCATTCAAAGCTAAATTTTCGCAAAAAATGCTATTTTTGCCTCTTTGAGCTGTAATTTGACCCCCTTAAAATGCTTCAAAACTCACCAAACTTGGCACACACATCAGGACTGGCAGAAATTGCAATCTAATGAAAAAAATAAATAAAATTTTGCTCTAGCGCAATGTTTTAATAAAACTGAGAAAAAACTGCTCCGAGGAAGAAAACACAAACAAAATTGCTTGTAACTTCCGGTAGGAATGCCGGAAAGACATGAAACAAAAACTTCTATGTAGGTCTCACTTAGACCTACATTTTAATAATTGACAGCCTGCAGAAAAAATCAACAGGAAGTTGGCAATTACCCCTTCAAAATAAAGGTTTTGTGAAAACCCGTCACCTTTTTCAAATCAAAACTCCTCCCAGTGTGTTTGTCGTTTCGGCTTCAAACTCGCACAGGAGAGAGTTTAAACCCTTTTGATAAAAGTGGTCGAACAAAGTTTTGATAAGTTCTCCGGTTTGGATTTTACGCGCCTTCAAAGAACCCCTGCGCAAGGTTTCCTAAAAAATGTCATTTTTGCCTCTGAGCTGTAATTTGACCCCCTTAAAATGCTTCAAAACTCACCAAACTTGGCACACACATCAGGACTGGCAACAATTGCGAGCTAATAAAAAACCAAACCCCAAAACTCAAAATTGTGCTCTAGCGCCCCCTAGGAATACAACACAGACAAACTGCTCCTAGGAAGAAAACACAGACAAAACTGCTTGTAACTTCCGGTAGGAATGTCAGAGAGACATGAAACAAAAACCACTATGTAGGTCTGACGTAAACCTACATTTGAATAATTAACATACTTTGGCAAAAATCAACAGGAAGCTTGATATTTTCAGTTAAATACAACAACTGCATTACTTTCACAACGCATTAAATAGTGCCAACAAGGTGTCTGCTACCGTGGGGCTTGGGGGCAGCAGCCCAAGGCGCGCTCGCACCTTCGCACCCTAATTTGACCCCCTTAACATGCTTCAAAGTGCAAGTTAAAGCTATACTATGCCAAGCGAAAGCCATTTATCAACAACATCCAGAAACGCCAATCTGTAATTTGACCCCCTTAACATGCTTCAAAACTCACCAAATTTTACACACACATCAGGACTGGTGAAAATTGCCATCCAATAAAAAAACCAAACCCCAAAAATGAAAATTGTGCTCTAGCTCCCCCTAGGAAAAAAAACTGACAACACGGCTTGTATATTCTGTTAGGAATGTCGTAGAGTGATGAAACAAAAACTTCTATGTAGGTCTGACTAAGGTCGGGACTCGGGACACGGCGGCAACAGCCAAAGGCGGACCCGACCAACGCTGCTTGCAGCTTTAATTATGTATGTTCTTCTTCTTCTCTTCTCACCTTCTTCCAGGTTAACCCTGGCCATGGAGCTGTCATTTAAGATTGAAGTGAAGCTTTGTTCCAGTAAAGAGTTACATTTTACCCGGAATTTGGGGTCCAATTACGAATTATTCAACCAAAAATTGGACTTCAGAGATTCCACCGTATTTTGGTGTGAGGGGAAATAAAGCTCACATTCCTGCAATGAGCAAGAGAGTTTGTTCTTTTGTTAAGTTAAGTTAAGTTAAGAACTGGGAATGCTGCTGCGTGCCTCACAAGCCTTAGTGGAAAAGCTTAGACTCTTCCAGTGAAAATAAAGACTACTGACTGTATTGATCGGTGCATCAACAGAACATAAACAGGTTTTAACTCGTATGCAAGTGTAAAAAGAAGTTAGCCAGTGTCTGCATTGGAAACAATCAAAAAATCTTACTTTTTTTTTTTCACATGTATGACACATTGTCTGTCTGTGCAACTTTTTTAACATACAGAGAAGTGAAGAGTGCAGAAGCTAATATTGAAAAAAAATGTATCCCATCGATACCAAGGGTAGTATCAGTATCGGATCAATACTGGCGTCATGAGACCAATACATTCCAGATCTCTTTTATGATTATTTTCACTTATCTATGTGATTGTGTTGTGTTTTGTTGTTATTGCTATATTTATATACAACATATTAAGGAATGTAACGATCCTGCCGATTCCGATCATCATGAGATCGGCCGATATCAATACCGATCACATACATACAGTACAGGCCAACGTTTTGGACACACGTCCTCATTCAATGCATGTTCCTTATTTTCATGACTATTTACATTGTAGATTGTCACTGAAGGCATCAAAACTATGAATGAACACATGTGGAGTTATGTACTTAACAAATAAAAAGGTGAAATAACTGAAAACATGTTTTGTATTCTAGTTTCTTCAAAATAGCCACCCTTTGCTCTGATTACTTTTTCCACACCCTCTTGGCATTTTCTCCATGAGCTTCAAGAGGTAGTCACCTGAAATGTGTGTGCAAAGCAGTAACCACAGCAAAGGGTGGCTATTTTGAAGAAACTAGAACAGTGGTTCTTAACCTGGGTTCGATCGAACCCTAGGGGTTCGGTGAGTCGGGCTCAGGAGTCTGGCGGAGGTCAAATCACACCCGACTCATCGTTGTCATGATCCGCTGCTCGGATCATGTCATATTCTGGTTTTGTTCTGTTTCTGTATCGTATTCTGTTGGTATTTGACTTCCTTAGTTCCTGGTGGCACTTCCTGTTTTGTTCTGTTGCCATAGCTAAGCATTAGTGTCACCTGCCTTTTTGTTTTTGACGCGCACCTGCCTCGTAACTACTCTCCCTATTTAAGCCTGCTTTTTCTGTTGATTCGATCTCACACCCGAGTAGTTTCTGTTCCGTGCAACAGGTGAGGACGCTCTTTCCCAATTGTGGTAAAGAACTGTTTCCTGTACTTGCTAGCTTCCGCGCTATGCTTCTTTTGTTTGTTCCCTAGCTCACATGCTAGCGCTTTTAGTTCTTTCTAGCTCCCATGCTAGTTCTGTTTGTTTTGCCTTTAGTGCCTTGTGCAAGTTTTTCTGTTCTTAGTCTGTTTTGTAGTATAAATAAATCATAATTGCTTACCTTCACGCTGTCTCCAGTCCGACCGCATAATAGACAGAACGAACCTGCACCACGCTGCCAGCTAACCGTCACAATCGTGTGAATAAAAACTTCTCCCTATCGGCGTATCATGGATACGGAAACAGCAGAAGTCAGACTGATTTGCAGGTGTGTAATTTGTTGTGAGTTTATGCACCGTGTTGGTTTTGTTCTTTGAACAAGGTAATGTTCATGCACGGTTCATTTTGTGCACCGGTAAAAAAAAAAACATGGTAACACTTTTGTATGGGGAATATATTCACCATTAATTAGTTGCTTATTAACATGCTAATTAGTAACATACTGGCTCTTAACTAGTCATTATTAAGTACTTATTAATGCCTTATTCAGCATGGGCTTGTTATAAGCCTAACCCTAACCAAATAACTCTAAATTAAGTCTTTGTTACTTAGAATATGTTCCCCAAGTGTCCAGCAAACTTTAAATTAAGTCTTTGTTACATAGAATATCTTCCCCATACTAAAGTGTTACCAAAAATATATACCGTATTTTTTGGACTATAAGTCGCAGTTTTTTTTTCATAGTTTGGTGCGACTTATACTCAGGAGCGACTTGTGTGTGAAATTATTAACACATTACTGTAAAATATCAAATAATATTATTTAGCTCATTTACGTAAGAGACTAGACGTATAAGATTTCATGGGATTTAGCAATTAGGAGTGACAGATTGTTTGGTAAACATATAGCATGTTCTATATGTTATAGTTATTTGAATGACTCTTACCATAATATGTTAGGTTAACCTAGCAGGCACCTTCTCAGTTGGTTATTTATGCCTCATATAATGTACACTTATTCAGCCTGTTGTTCACTATTCTTTATTTACTTTAAATTGCCTTTCAAATGTCTATTCTTGGTGTTGGGATTTATCAAATACATTTCCCCCAAAATGCGACTTATACTCCAGTGCGACTTATATACGTTTTTTTTTTCCTTCTTTATTATGCATTTTTCGGCCATGCGACATATACTCCGGAGCGAATTATACTCCGAAAAATACGGTCACTTTGTCTTGAATAAAAAAAAAAAAGGAGGGTTCGGTAAATGCGCATATGAAACTGGTGGGGTTCAGTACCTCCAACAAGGTTAAAAACCACTGAACTAGAATATAAAACATGTTTTCAGTTATTTCACCATTTTTTGTTACGTAAATTTCCCTGAAGAAATATTTTCTTTAGGGACAATCCCCTGAAGAGCAGGGAAACCTGCAAAACAGGCTTGTAGGGATGAAATAGCCTCCGTGTTTTTCCCTGACCTAACGAATATTCCTCTCTACCTCGGTGTTTTATATATACATATATATACATACATATATATATTTATATATATATATGTCTTGATTGCATTATCCAGAGAATAGTGCTCGATACCCTGTTAGAGCGCAATATGTAGGTGTGGGAAAAATCACAAGACTACTTCATCTCTACAGAACTGTTTCATGAGGGGTTCCCTCAATCATCAGGAGATTTTAATGGAAGCATTCACATACAATGGTTTATATAGGGCACAGAGTGGGTGGGTACAGGCAGGCGTAGGGCGTGGTGATTGGCTCATGTGTTACCTAGGAGGTGTTTCCGTCTGCGGCGGCATGTCGAAATGATTTCACTGCGCTTGTTGAGGGATGATAGATCTGGATGATATATAACAAACGGTTTCTCTTTTAAGCATAGGTTGCATCTTTTATTACCACTGTTGTAAGGTGTGCTGGATGCAAGAATTTGCCATGTTATTTGCCAATAATATTCAACATTATTGTCTTTGAGGTTCCAAATGTGTTTGCTGAGTTCTGTAGAATTCCGCAAAGTCTGGTTTCTAAAGGAGGCTCTGTGATTATTTCGTCTGGTTTTAAACGCTCCTTCAGTTAATCCTACATACGTGTCGGATGTGTTAATGTCCTTGCGTGTTACCTTTGCTTGGTAAACGACTGATGTTTGTAAGCACCCTCCGTTGAGAGGGCAATCAGGTTTCTTGCGACAGTTACATTCCTTATTGGTTTCAGAGTCGTTTAGTCTGGGGGTAGGCAGTCCTTTTGCAATTGCTTTGTTGTGGTTTGAAATGATTTGTTGTATGTAGTTCATACAGTTGTAGCTCAATTTAATGTTGTTCTTGTTGAATATTTTTCTTAGGGTGTTGCCTTTGGGGAAGTGTTTGTCGATCAGAGTGAGGAACTTGTGGCCGATATTGGTTGAGACGTTTTTGCTGAATGGTGGATTGTACCAGATGATGTTTCGTTTTCTGCTCATTTTTGGTTGGTTTCCTGGCGTGGGTTCATAGGTGAGGGTGAAGTTGTATCCGCTTTCATCAAGTGCTTTCTGCTACGGGGGGGTTGCTTGGTCGAATTCAGCTTTGCTAGATGACAGCATCGATAGCCTTTTATTAATTCCGGTAGGTATTCTTTTCGTGGTGGTGGGTGGGTGGTTGCTGTCATGGTGCACGTATTGGAGTGTTGTGTTGGGTTTCGCGAATGGTTGGTAGCTGTTATTTCTCAGGTTGAAAGTGACGTCAAGGAAGTTGACGGTTTGCTTATTGGCTTCAATCGTGTATATATGTATATATATATATATATATATATATATATATATATATAACACTAAATTGGCCCTAGTGTGTGAATGTGAGTGTGAATGTTGTCTGTCTATCTGTGTTGGCCCTGCGATGAGGTGGCGACTTGTCCAGGGTGTACCCCGCCTTCCGCCCGATTGTAGCTGAGATAGGCGCCAGCGCCCCCCGCGACCCCGAAAGGGAATAAGCGGTAGAAAATGGATGGGATGGATATATATATATATATATATATATAAATATATATATATATATATATATATATATATATATGTGTGGGAAAAATCACAAGAGTACTTCATCTCTACAGAACTGTTTCATGAGGGGTTATATATATATATATATATATATATATATATATATATAACACAGAACTTTAGGTCAACTTTGTGTTATAGGTAACAATGCATATTATTATCAGTCATTATAATGTCCGTTTTTTTTTCTTGATTACATTATATATTTTTTGCTCTTTTTTTCTTACATTTTTACCGTTTTTTGTTTTTTTTGGTTTGGTTTTACAGTTGATCGTTTATTGCTGTTAATTGGTTCTGGAAATTTCGCCCTGCAATGAGGTGCCAGCTTGTCCAGGGTGAACACCGGCTTCCGCCCGAATGCAGCTGAGATAGGCTCCAGCGACCCCAAAGGGGACAAGCGGTAGAAAATGGTTGGATGGATGGATCGTTCTGGAAATGACTGTGATAAATTAACTTCTGCAAGGTAGGAATTCATTCATATAAATCATGACCGTTTATGAGTGTCTAAATGTTGTTGTTGTTTTATTTGTAAGAGCCCTCTAGGCATGGAATAACACCCCTAAGTCACTTCTACACTCTGAGCCAATCAGTGGCCACGATACTCAACACTGTTATCTGATTGGTTTAGTGGCCAATACTACTGTAGTATTGATATTTCTAGTTCATTTTGCCACTTGTAAAATGAGTAATTTAAGGACCTCCAAATAATAATGCTTTGAAAAAATATTTTTAAAGCGCGATTTAGCAATGGACGACAAAACTAGCAAAAATAGCCCCCGGGACCAATTTTTGGACACCCCAAAATAAGGGAATAATTGTATTTTGTGGAAATTGATACTTAATATTGTTGTTTTTTGTTTAAGTGTTCACAAATGTGTGTTGGTACAAATACTGTATATATTTTGATTTAGGGCTGGGCGATGTATCGATACGCACGTTATTTAGAAAATGACTATATCGTGATATTCGAGTATATGTTCTCATGTTCTGGTGGTGCCAAAAGAGTATAACATACAATGGAATTTGGAAAATAAAAAATGTAAAAATAAGAATTAGCATTGTCACTAAACATGAAGTACACGTTTTTGTACTTATGGACTAAGTACATCATATCAAAAGATGATTCTTAGTTTTTCTTCTAATTAGGGTCCAATAAGCCCAAATAGCAAAGAGAAATAATTTTTAAAAAAAGCATGTAAACAAACAACTTTGGCCTCGAGAGGTTAAAAGGGCCCTATTATGCAAAAAAAAAGTCACCACCTCAGAAAATAAACTTGACACTCCAAGTGCCACCGTAATTACCGACGTTAAAGTAGCATAGTAGACCTAAGTATCCTTTAGAAACAATGCAAAGGTTTTATTTAACGAGTATGTTTAATATTTTGGCCGGTGTAACATTACACACAGTTTGAACAGTAACACTGTGTTTGAATTGGGGGGAACTGTTCTTCAATCAGGTAGTTCTTTGCCGTACCACTAGGTGGAGCCCGCGTAACATAGTTTTAGAATCACTGTGATAGGATACCAGCACAAATACTTGTTAACGGTTTGATCAAGTAAAAGTACTCAAACAGAGAACAAGTGAAGTGAATTGTGAATTATATTTATATAGCGCTTTTCTCAAGTGACTCAAAGCGCTTTACATAGTGAAACCCAATATCTAAGTTACATTCAAACCAGTGTGGGTGGCACTGGGAGCAGGTGGGTAAAGGGTCTTGCCCAAGAACACAACGGCAGTGACTAGGATGGCAGGAGCGGGAATCGAACCTGCAACCCTCAAGTTGCTGGCACGGCCACTCTACCAACCGAGCTATACCGCCCCTGGTAGGTGTCAACTGGTGGTACGCCAAATAATTACCCGATTGTAGTAGAGTTTTTTTCCCTATATTCAAACACAGTGTCACTGTTCAAACTGTGTGTATTTTGCATAATAGGGACCTTTTAATGAATTATTGTGGCCACTACGCGTAGGCCAAAAATATTAAAAAATAACAACTAAATAACTACCACTCCACCTTAAAGACAGCCATAGTTCATTACAGATTGTTAATAATAATAAACCAGCACTCTATTTATTGGACCTACTACGCTACTGTACTTTAATGTGGGTCATTATGGTGGCACTTGGGAGAGTTTATTTTCTGAGGTGGTGAAAGAAGTTTGAGAACTAGTGTCCTATCGGATCAATATCGGCGATCCTCAAAGCTCCATTATCGGCATGGCATCGTGAAAAGGTTGTATCAATAACCACAAATTGATTAACGTGAAACCCGACTTAAACAAGTTGAAAAACGTATATGGGTGTTACCCTTTAGCGGTCAATTGTACGGGATATGTACTGTACTGTGCAATTTACTAAAAAAAGTCTCAATCAATCAATCAATCGCTGTGGCATCGTGATAATGTTGTATCGGTCGTACCACAAATTGATTAACGTGGACCCCGACTTAAACAAGTTGAAAAACTTATTAGGGTGTTACCATTTAGTGGTCAATTGTACGGAATATGTACTGTACTGTGCAATCTACTAATAACAGTTTTAATCAATCAATCAATCAATCAATCGGTATGCCATCGTGAAACGGTTGTATCGGTACGGCATCGTGAAAAGGTCGTATCGGTCGTACCATGAATTGATTTACGTGGACCCTGACTTAAACAAGTTGAAAAACGTATTCAGGTGTTACTATTTAGTGGTCAATTGTACGGAATATGTACTGTACTGTGCAATCTACTAATAAAAGTTTTAATCAATCAATCAATCAATCAATCAATTAGTATGGCATCGTGAAAAGGTAGTATCGGTACAGCATCGTGAAAAGGTTGTATCGGTCATACCATGAATTGATTTACGTGGAACCCGACTTAAACAAGTTGAAAAACTTATTGGGGTGTTACCATTTAGTGGTCAATTGTACGGAATATGTACTGTACTGTGCAATCTACTAATACAAGTATCCATCAATCAATCAATTAATCAATCAATCAATCAATCGGTACGGCATCGTGAAAAGGTTGTATCGATCATATCATGAATTGATTAACGTGGACCCCGACTTAAACAAGTTGAAAAACTTATTGGGGTGTTACCATTTAGTGGTCAATTGTACGGAATATGTACTGTACTGTGCAATCTACTAATAATATGTACTGTACTGTGTAATCTACTAATAAAAGTTTCAATCAATCAATCAATCAATCGGTATGGCATCGTGAAAAGGTTGTATCGGTACAGCATCGTAAAAAGGTTGTACCAGTATGGCATTTTGAAAAGGTTGTATCGGTACAGCATAGTGAAAAGGTTGTATCGGTCGTACCACATATTGATTAAGGTGGACCCCGACTTAAACAAGTTGAAAAACTTATTGGGGTGTTACCATTTAGTGGTCAATTGTACGGAATATGTACTGTACTGTGTAATCTACTAATAAAAGTATCAATCAATCAATCGATACGGCATCGTGAAAAGGTTGTATCGGTACAGCATCGTGAAAAGGTTGAATTGGCACGGCATCGTGACTAGATTGTATCGGTATGGCATCGTGATAAAGTTGTATCGGCACGACATCGTGATAAGGTTGTATCGGCACGACATTGTGATAAGGTTGTATCGTTATGGCATTGTGACTAGATTGTATCGGTATGGCATCGTGATAAGGTTGTATCGGCACGACATCGTGATAAGGTTGTATCGGTATGGCATTGTGACTAGATTGTATCGGTATGGCATTGTGATAAGGTTGTATCGGCACGACATCGTGATAAGGTTGTATCGTTATGGCATTGTGACTAGATTGTATCGGTATGGCATTGTGATAAGGTTGTATCGGTACGACATCGTGATAATGTTGTATCGGTATGGCATTGTGACTAGATTGTATCGGTATGGCATTGTGATAAGGTTGTATCGGCACGACATCGTGATAAGGTTGTATCGTTATGGCATTGTGACTAGATTGTATCGGTATGGCATCGTGATAAAGTTGTATCGGCACGACATCGTGATAAGGTTGTATCGGTATGGCATTGTGACTAGATTGTATCGGTATGGCATCGTGATAAAGTTGTATCGGCACGACATCGTGATAAGGTTGTATCGTTATGGCATTGTGACTAGATTGTATCGGTATGGCATCGTGATAAAGTTGTATCGGCACGACATCGTGATAAGGTTGTATCGGTATGGCATCGTGATAATGTTGTATCGGTATGGCATTGTGACTAGATTGTATCGGTATGGCATTGTGATAAGGTTGTATCGGCACGGCATCGTGATAAGGTTGTATCGGTATGGCATTGTGATAAGGTTGTATCGGTATGGCATTGTGATAAGGTTGTATCGGCACGACATCGTGATAAGGTTGTATCGGTATGGCATTGTGATAAGGTTGTATCGGTATGGCATTGTGATAAGGTTGTATCGGTATGGCATCGTGATAATGTTGTATCGGTATGGCATTGTGACTAGATTGTATCGGTATGGCATTGTGATAAGGTTGTATCGGCACGACATCGTGATAAGGTTGTATCGTTATGGCATTGTGACTAGATTGTATCGGTATGGCATCGTGATAAAGTTGTATCGGCACGACATCGTGATAAGGTTGTATCGGTATGGCATTGTGACTAGATTGTATCGGTATGGCATCGTGATAAAGTTGTATCGGCACGACATCGTGATAAGGTTGTATCGGTATGGCATTGTGATAAGGTTGTATCGGTATGGCATCGTGATAATGTTGTATCGGTATGGCATTGTGACTAGATTGTATCGGTATGGCATTGTGATAAGGTTGTATCGGCACGGCATCGTGATAAGGTTGTATCGGTATGGCATTGTGATAAGGTTGTATCGGTATGGCATCGTGATAAAGTTGTATCGGCACGACATCGTGATAAGGTTGTATCGGTATGGCATTGTGACTAAATTGTATCGGTATGGCATCGTGATAAAGTTGTATCGGCACGACATCGTGATAAGGTTGTATCGGTATGGCATTGTGATAAGGTTGTATCGGCACGACATCGTGATAAGGTTGTATCGGTATGGCATTGTGATAAGGTTGTATCGGCACGACATCGTGATAAGGTTGTTTCGGTATGGCATTGTGATAAGGTTGTATCGGTATGGCATTGTGATAAGGTTGTATCGGCACGACATCGTGATAAGGTTGTATCGGTATGGCATTGTGATAAGGTTGTATCGGTATGGCATTGTGATAAGGTTGTATCGGCACGACATCGTGATAAGGTTGTATCGGTATGGCATTGTGACTAGATTGTATCGGTATGGCATTGTGATAAGGTTGTATCGGCACGACATCGTGATAAGGTTGTATTGGTATGGCATTGTGATAAGGTTGTATCGGTATGGCATTGTGATAAGGTTGTATCGGTATGGCATCGTGATAATGTTGTATCGGTATGGCATTGTGATAAGGTTGTATCGGCACGACATCGTGATAAGGTTGTATCGTTATGGCATTGTGACTAGATTGTATCGGTATGGCATCGTGATAAAGTTGTATCGGCACGACATCGTGATAAGGTTGTATCGGTATGGCATTGTGACTAGATTGTATCGGTATGGCATCGTGATAAAGTTGTATCGGCACGACATCGTGATAAGGTTGTATCGTTATGGCATTGTGACTAGATTGTATCGGTATGGCATCGTGATAAAGTTGTATCGGCACGACATCGTGATAAGGTTGTATCGGTATGGCATTGTGATAAGGTTGTATCGGTATGGCATCGTGATAATGTTGTATCGGTATGGCATTGTGACTAGATTGTATCGGTATGGCATTGTGATAAGGTTGTATCGGCACGGCATCGTGATAAGGTTGTATCGGTATGGCATTGTGATAAGGTTGTATCGGTATGGCATTGTGATAAGGTTGTATCGGCACGACATCGTGATAAGGTTGTATCGGTATGGCATTGTGACTAGATTGTATCGGTATGGCATTGTGATAAGGTTGTATCGGCACGACATCGTGATAAGGTTGTATCGGTATGGCATTGTGATAAGGTTGTATCGGTATGGCATTGTGATAAGGTTGTATCGGTATGGCATCGTGATAATGTTGTATCGGTATGGCATTGTGATAATGTTGTATCGGTATGGCATTGTGACTAGATTGTATCGGTATGGCATTGTGATAAGGTTGTATCGGCACAACATCGTGATAAGGTTGTATCGTTATGGCATTGTGACTAGATTGTATCGGTATGGCATCGTGATAAAGTTGTATCGGCACGACATCGTGATAAGGTTGTATCGGTATGGCATTGTGACTAGATTGTATCGGTATGGCATCGTGATAAAGTTGTATCGGCACGACATCGTGATAAGGTTGTATCGGTATGGCATTGTGATAAGGTTGTATCGGTATGGCATCGTGATAATGTTGTATCGGTATGGCATTGTGACTAGATTGTATCGGTATGGCATTGTGATAAGGTTGTATCGGCACGGCATCGTGATAAGGTTGTATCGGTATGGCATTGTGATAAGGTTGTATCGGTATGGCATCGTGATAAAGTTGTATCGGCACGACATCGTGATAAGGTTGTATCGGTATGGCATTGTGACTAAATTGTATCGGTATGGCATCGTGATAAAGTTGTATCGGCACGACATCGTGATAAGGTTGTATCGGTATGGCATTGTGATAAGGTTGTATCGGTATGGCATTGTGATAAGGTTGTATCGGCACGACATCGTGATAAGGTTGTATCGGTATGGCATTGTGATAAGGTTGTATCGGTATGGCATTGTGATAAGGTTGTATCGGTATGGCATTGTGATAAGGTTGTATCGGTATGGCATTGTGATAAGGTTGTATCGGCACGACATCATGATAAGGTTGTATCGGTATGGCATTGTGACTAGATTGTATCGGTATGGCATCGTGATAATGTTGTATCGGTATGGCATTGTGACTAGATTGTATCGGTATGGCATCGTGATAAGGTTGTATCGGCACGGCATCGTGATAAGGTTGTATCGGTATGGCATTGTGATAAGGTTGTATCGGTATGGCATCGTGATAAAGTTGTATCGGCACGACATCGTGATAAGGTTGTATCGGTATGGCATTGCGACTAGATTGTATCGGTATGGCATCGTGATAAAGTTGTATCGGCATGACATCGTGATAAGGTTGTATCGGTATGGCATTGTGATAAGGTTGTATCGGCACGACATCGTGATAAGGTTGTATCGGTATGGCATTGTGACTAGATTGTATCGTATGGCATCGTGATAAAGTTATATCGGCACGACATCGTGATAAGGTTGTATCGGTATGGCATTGTGATAAGGTTGTATCGGTATGGCATTGTGATAAGGTTGTATCGGTATGGCATTGTGATAAGGTTGTATCGGCACGACATTGTGATAAGGTTGTATCGGCACGACATCGTGATAAGGTTGTATCGGCACGACATCGTGATAAGGTTGTATCGGTATGGCATTGTGATAAGGTTGTATCGGTATGGCATTGTGATAAGGTTGTATCGGCACGACATCGTGATAAGGTTGTATCGGCACGACATCGTGATAAGGTTGTATCGGTATGGCATTGCGACTAGATTGTATCGGTATGGCATCGTGATAAAGTTGTATCGGCATGACATCGTGATAAGGTTGTATCGGTATGGCATTGTGATAAGGTTGTATCGGTATGGCATTGTGATAAGGTTGTATCGGTATGGCATCGTGATAATGTTGTATCGGTATGGCATTGTGACTAGATTGTATCGGTATGGCATTGTGATAAGGTTGTATCGGCACAACATCGTGATAAGGTTGTATCGTTATGGCATTGTGACTAGATTGTATCGGTATGGCATCGTGATAAAGTTGTATCGGCACGACATCGTGATAAGGTTGTATCGGTATGGCATTGTGACTAGATTGTATCGGTATGGCATCGTGATAAAGTTGTATCGGCACGACATCGTGATAAGGTTGTATCGGTATGGCATTGTGATAAGGTTGTATCGGTATGGCATCGTGATAATGTTGTATCGGTATGGCATTGTGACTAGATTGTATCGGTATGGCATTGTGATAAGGTTGTATCGGCACGGCATCGTGATAAGGTTGTATCGGTATGGCATTGTGATAAGGTTGTATCGGTATGGCATCGTGATAAAGTTGTATCGGCACGACATCGTGATAAGGTTGTATCGGTATGGCATTGTGACTAAATTGTATCGGAATGGCATCGTGATAAAGTTGTATCGGCACGACATCGTGATAAGGTTGTATCGGTATGGCATTGTGATAAGGTTGTATCGGCACGACATCGTGATAAGGTTGTATCGGTATGGCATTGTGATAAGGTTGTATCGGCACGACATCGTGATAAGGTTGTTTCGGTATGGCATTGTGATAAGGTTGTATCGGCACGACATCGTGATAAGGTTGTATCGGTATGGCATTGTGATAAGGTTGTATCGGCACGACATCGTGATAAGGTTGTATCGGCACGACATCGTGATAAGGTTGTATCGGTATGGCATTGTGATAAGGTTGTATCGGTATGGCATCGTGATAAAGTTGTATCGGCATGACATCGTGATAAGGTTGTATCGGTATGGCATTGTGATAAGGTTGTATCGGTATGGCATTGTGATAAGGTTGTATCGGTATGGCATCGTGATAATGTTGTATCGGTATGGCATTGTGACTAGATTGTATCGGTATGGCATTGTGATAAGGTTGTATCGGCACAACATCGTGATAAGGTTGTATCGTTATGGCATTGTGACTAGATTGTATCGGTATGGCATCGTGATAAAGTTGTATCGGCACGACATCGTGATAAGGTTGTATCGGTATGGCATTGTGACTAGATTGTATCGGTATGGCATCGTGATAAAGTTGTATCGGCACGACATCGTGATAAGGTTGTATCGGTATGGCATTGTGATAAGGTTGTATCGGTATGGCATCGTGATAATGTTGTATCGGTATGGCATTGTGACTAGATTGTATCGGTATGGCATTGTGATAAGGTTGTATCGGCACGGCATCGTGATAAGGTTGTATCGGTATGGCATTGTGATAAGGTTGTATCGGTATGGCATCGTGATAAAGTTGTATCGGCACGACATCGTGATAAGGTTGTATCGGTATGGCATTGTGACTAAATTGTATCGGTATGGCATCGTGATAAAGTTGTATCGGCACGACATCGTGATAAGGTTGTATCGGTATGGCATTGTGATAAGGTTGTATCGGTATGGCATTGTGATAAGGTTGTATCGGCACGACATCGTGATAAGGTTGTATCGGTATGGCATTGTGATAAGGTTGTATCGGTATGGCATTGTGATAAGGTTGTATCGGTATGGCATTGTGACTAGATTGTATCGGTATGGCATCGTGATAAAGTTGTATCGGCACGACATCGTGATAAGGTTGTATCGGTATGGCATTGTGATAAGGTTGTATCGGTATGGCATCGTGATAATGTTGTATCGGTATGGCATTGTGACTAGATTGTATCGGTATGGCATTGTGATAAGGTTGTATCGGCACGGCATCGTGATAAGGTTGTATCGGTATGGCATTGTGATAAGGTTGTATCGGTATGGCATCGTGATAAAGTTGTATCGGCACGACATCGTGATAAGGTTGTATCGGTATGGCATTGTGACTAAATTGTATCGGTATGGCATCGTGATAAAGTTGTATCGGCACGACATCGTGATAAGGTTGTATCGGTATGGCATTGTGATAAGGTTGTATCGGTATGGCATTGTGATAAGGTTGTATCGGCACGACATCGTGATAAGGTTGTATCGGCACGACATCGTGATAAGGTTGTATCGGTATGGCATTGTGATAAGGTTGTATCGGTATGGCATTGTGATAAGGTTGTATCGGTATGGCATTGTGATAAGGTTGTATCGGTATGGCATTGTGATAAGGTTGTATCGGCACGACATCGTGATAAGGTTGTATCGGTATGGCATTGTGACTAGATTGTATCGGTATGGCATCGTGATAATGTTGTATCGGTATGGCATTGTGACTAGATTGTATCGGTATGGCATCGTGATAAGGTTGTATCGGCACGGCATCGTGATAAGGTTGTATTGGTATGGCATTGTGATAAGGTTGTATCGGTATGGCATCGTGATAAAGTTGTATCGGCACGACATCGTGATAAGGTTGTATCGGTATGGCATTGCGACTAGATTGTATCGGTATGGCATCGTGATAAAGTTGTATCGGCACGACATCGTGATAAGGTTGTATCGGTATGGCATTG
Source organism: Nerophis ophidion (assembly GCF_033978795.1). Lineage (NCBI taxonomy): Eukaryota > Metazoa > Chordata > Actinopteri > Syngnathiformes > Syngnathidae > Nerophis > Nerophis ophidion. Next base: position 2,523,108 of record NC_084628.1, on the reverse strand, counting down.
CGACTAGATTGTATCGGTATGGCATCGTGATAAAGTTGTATCGGCATGACATCGTGATAAGGTTGTATCGGTATGGCATTGTGATAAGGTTGTATCGGCACGACATCGTGATAAGGTTGTATCGGTATGGCATTGTGATAAGGTTGTATCGGTATGGCATTGTGACTAGATTGTATCGTATGGCATCGTGATAAGGTTGTATCGGCACGGCATCGTGACTAGATTGTATCGGTATGGCATCGTGATAAGGTTGTATCGGCACGGCATCGTGACTAGATTGTATCGGTATGGTATCGTGATAAAGTTGTATCGGCACGACATCGTGATAAGGTTGTATCGGTATGGCATTGCGACTAGATTGTATCGGTATGGCATCGTGATAAAGTTGTATCGGCATGACATCGTGATAAGGTTGTATCGGTATGGCATTGTGATAAGGTTGTATCGGTATGGCATTGTGATAAGGTTGTATCGGTATGGCATCGTGATAATGTTGTATCGGTATGGCATTGAGACTAGATTGTATCGGTATGGCATTGTGATAAGGTTGTATCGGCACAACATCGTGATAAGGTTGTATCGTTATGGCATTGTGACTAGATTGTATCGGTATGGCATCGTGATAAAGTTGTATCGGCACGACATCGTGATAAGGTTGTATCGGTATGGCATTGTGACTAGATTGTATCGGTATGGCATCGTGATAAAGTTGTATCGGCACGACATCGTGATAAGGTTGTATCGGTATGGCATTGTGATAAGGTTGTATCGGTATGGCATCGTGATAATGTTGTATCGGTATGGCATTGTGACTAGATTGTATCGGTATGGCATTGTGATAAGGTTGTATCGGCACGGCATCGTGATAAGGTTGTATCGGTATGGCATTGTGATAAGGTTGTATCGGTATGGCATCGTGATAAAGTTGTATCGGCACGACATCGTGATAAGGTTGTATCGGTATGGCATTGTGACTAAATTGTATCGGAATGGCATCGTGATAAAGTTGTATCGGCACGACATCGTGATAAGGTTGTATCGGTATGGCATTGTGATAAGGTTGTATCGGCACGACATCGTGATAAGGTTGTATCGGTATGGCATTGTGATAAGGTTGTATCGGCACGACATCGTGATAAGGTTGTATCGGTATGGCATTGTGATAAGGTTGTATCGGCACGACATCGTGATAAGGTTGTATCGGCACGACATCGTGATAAGGTTGTATCGGTATGGCATTGCGACTAGATTGTATCGGTATGGCATCGTGATAAAGTTGTATCGGCATGACATCGTGATAAGGTTGTATCGGTATGGCATTGTGATAAGGTTGTATCGGTATGGCATTGTGATAAGGTTGTATCGGTATGGCATCGTGATAATGTTGTATCGGTATGGCATTGTGACTAGATTGTATCGGTATGGCATTGTGATAAGGTTGTATCGGCACAACATCGTGATAAGGTTGTATCGTTATGGCATTGTGACTAGATTGTATCGGTATGGCATCGTGATAAAGTTGTATCGGCACGACATCGTGATAAGGTTGTATCGGTATGGCATTGTGACTAGATTGTATCGGTATGGCATCGTGATAAAGTTGTATCGGCACGACATCGTGATAAGGTTGTATCGGTATGGCATCGTGATAATGTTGTATCGGTATGGCATTGTGACTAGATTGTATCGGTATGGCATTGTGATAAGGTTGTATCGGCACGGCATCGTGATAAGGTTGTATCGGTATGGCATTGTGACTAGATTGTATCGGTATGGCATCGTGATAAGGTTGTATCGGTATGGCATTGTGATAAGGTTGTATCGGTATGGCATCGTGATAATGTTGTATCGGTATGGCATTGTGACTAGATTGTATCGGTATGGCATTGTGATAAGGTTGTATCGGCACGGCATCGTGATAAGGTTGTATCGGTATGGCATTGTGATAAGGTTGTATCGGTATGGCATCGTGATAAAGTTGTATCGGCACGACATCGTGATAAGGTTGTATCGGTATGGCATTGTGACTAAATTGTATCGGTATGGCATCGTGATAAAGTTGTATCGGCACGACATCGTGATAAGGTTGTATCGGTATGGCATTGTGATAAGGTTGTATCGGTATGGCATTGTGATAAGGTTGTATCGGCACGACATCGTGATAAGGTTGTATCGGTATGGCATTGTGATAAGGTTGTATCGGTATGGCATTGTGATAAGGTTGTATCGGTATGGCATTGTGATAAGGTTGTATCGGTATGGCATTGTGACTAGATTGTATCGGTATGGCATCGTGATAAAGTTGTATCGGCACGACATCGTGATAAGGTTGTATCGGTATGGCATTGTGATAAGGTTGTATCGGTATGGCATCGTGATAATGTTGTATCGGTATGGCATTGTGACTAGATTGTATCGGTATGGCATTGTGATAAGGTTGTATCGGCACGGCATCGTGATAAGGTTGTATCGGTATGGCATTGTGATAAGGTTGTATCGGTATGGCATCGTGATAAAGTTGTATCGGCACGACATCGTGATAAGGTTGTATCGGTATGGCATTGTGACTAAATTGTATCGGTATGGCATCGTGATAAAGTTGTATCGGCACGACATCGTGATAAGGTTGTATCGGTATGGCATTGTGATAAGGTTGTATCGGTATGGCATTGTGATAAGGTTGTATCGGCACGACATCGTGATAAGGTTGTATCGGCACGACATCGTGATAAGGTTGTATCGGTATGGCATTGTGATAAGGTTGTATCGGTATGGCATTGTGATAAGGTTGTATCGGTATGGCATTGTGATAAGGTTGTATCGGTATGGCATTGTGATAAGGTTGTATCGGCACGACATCGTGATAAGGTTGTATCGGTATGGCATTGTGACTAGATTGTATCGGTATGGCATCGTGATAATGTTGTATCGGTATGGCATTGTGACTAGATTGTATCGGTATGGCATCGTGATAAGGTTGTATCGGCACGGCATCGTGATAAGGTTGTATTGGTATGGCATTGTGATAAGGTTGTATCGGTATGGCATCGTGATAAAGTTGTATCGGCACGACATCGTGATAAGGTTGTATCGGTATGGCATTGCGACTAGATTGTATCGGTATGGCATCGTGATAAAGTTGTATCGGCACGACATCGTGATAAGGTTGTATCGGTATGGCATTGCGACTAGATTGTATCGGTATGGCATCGTGATAAAGTTGTATCGGCATGACATCGTGATAAGGTTGTATCGGTATGGCATTGTGATAAGGTTGTATCGGCACGACATCGTGATAAGGTTGTATCGGTATGGCATTGTGATAAGGTTGTATCGGTATGGCATTGTGACTAGATTGTATCGTATGGCATCGTGATAAGGTTGTATCGGCACGGCATCGTGACTAGATTGTATCGGTATGGCATCGTGATAAGGTTGTATCGGCACGGCATCGTGACTAGATTGTATCGGTATGGTATCGTGATAAAGTTGTATCGGCACGACATCGTGATAAGGTTGTATTGGTACAGCATCGTGAAAAGATTGAATCGGGATCGACAATACTGGTCCTGTATGTACTCGTGCGGCATCCTTAATGATCGACATCCTTACCGTGCAACTTTTGCTACTTTTATTCTCATTTTGAGTCCGAATGTGGATCTTTGCCTGCCATTTGGCGCCGGCCGAGCAGCAAAAGAGGAGCGAGGACCTCCTGACCGAGCAGCTGGGAAGAAAACAAGTTGCTGTTGATATTTTCCACATCACATGCTGGGACTAAAGCCTGCATGTCTGGTAATAATTACAAAGCCACACAGTTTTCTCCTCTCTGGCCGCCTCACGCCGTTCAAATATGTGCGGAGGAGCTCACGCCGGAGACCATTTTGATGCAGTTTGACGCCACGGAGTCATTAGTAGATATTAGCTGGTCTTACGGAGTCATTAGTAGATATTAGCTGGTCTTACGGAGTCATTAGTAGATATTAGCTGGTCTTACGGAGTCATTAGTAGATATTAGCTGGTCTTACAGAGTCATTAGTAGATATTAGCTGGTCTTACGGAGTCATTAGTAGATATTAGCTGGTCTTACGGAGTCATTAGTAGATATTAGCTGGTCTTACAGAGTCATTAGTAGATATTAGCTGGTCTTACGGAGTCATTAGTAGATATTAGCTGGTCTTACAGAGTCATTAGTAGATATTAGCTGGTCTTACGGAGTCATTAGTAGATATTAGCTGGTCTTACGGAGTCATTAGTAGATATTAGCTGGTCTTACGGAGTCATTAGTAGATATTAGCTGGTCTTACGGAGTCATTAGTAGATATTAGCTGGTCTTACAGAGTCATTAGTAGATATTAGCTGGTCTTACGGAGTCATTAGTAGATATTAGCTGGTCTTACGGAGTCATTAGTAGATATTAGCTGGTCTTACGGAGTCATTAGTAGATATTAGCTGGTCTTACGGAGTCATTAGTAGATATTAGCTGGTCTTACGGAGTCATTAGTAGATATTAGCTGGTCTTACAGAGTCATTAGTAGATATTAGCTGGTCTTACGGAGTCATTAGTAGATATTAGCTGGTCTTACAGAGTCATTAGTAGATATTAGCTGGTCTTACGGAGTCATTAGTAGATATTAGCTGGTCTTACAGAGTCATTAGTAGATATTAGCTGGTCTTACGGAGTCATTAGTAGATATTAGCTGGTCTTACAGAGTCATTAGTAGATATTAGCTGGTCTTACAGAGTCATTAGTAGATATTAGCTGGTCTTACGGAGTCATTAGTAGATATTAGCTGGTCTTACAGAGTCATTAGTAGATATTAGCTGGTCTTACGGAGTCATTAGTAGATATTAGCTGGTCTTACAGAGTCATTAGTAGATATTAGCTGGTCTTACGGAGTCATTAGTAGATATTAGCTGGTCTTACGGAGTCATTAGTAGATATTAGCTGGTCTTACGGAGTCATTAGTAGATATTAGCTGGTCTTACGGAGTCATTAGTAGATATTAGCTGGTCTTACGGAGTCATTAGTAGATATTAGCTGGTCTTACAGAGTCATTAGTAGATATTAGCTGGTCTTACAGAGTCCTTAGTAGATATTAGCGTGTCTTACCATTGATCTTGGCGGCGGACGCGTGGTGGAGGAGGACGGCGACCAAGGTGCCAAGCAGCCTCACAAAGTCCATGTCGACATGTTCACGTCCTTGCGCGCCCTTAACTGCCGAAGGGGGGAAACCAGGATGAAATAACGACGTTTCTCGTCTGCTCCTCCGCGGGAAACCCGTGACTGACAAGAGCGCTCCAAGACTCGCATGTGGTGCCTGGAAAGAAGGGGAGGGAGGGGCGAGGAGGGGGCTAGATAGACCTCAACCACCAATTATTTGGAAAAGGTAAAAATGTTATGAAAAAAAAAAGTTTTAGTTTTGTCCAAAAGTCAAAACATAATGATGATCCTTACATCGTGCTTTTTTTTTTTTTTTAGCTTTTTCTTTCTTTTTTTGCTCCCCTTTTCATAAACACCAAGAAAAAATACTTTTGGTACCAGTACCGAAATTATTTTGATAATTTTCGGTACTTTTCGAAAGTAGACCTAAAGCACAAATTATTTGGAAAAGGTAAAAATGTAATGAAAAAAAAAAGTTGTAGTTTTGTCCAAAACTCAAAACATAATGATGATCCTTACATCGTGCTTTTTTTTTTTTTTTTTTAGCTTTTTCTTTCTTTTTTGCTCCCCTTTTCATAAACACCAAGCAAAAATACTTTTGGTACCGGTACCGAATTTATCTTGATAATTTTTTCGTAATTTTCGAGAGTCAAGTTTATTTTCTGAGGTGGTGATTTTTATTTATTATTTTTTTTTTTTTGCACAATAGGGCCCCTTTAATTAATTATTGTGGCCACTAAATGTGAAACAAAAAATAAATAAATAAATAAAATATAAATAATTACCACTCCACTTCACAATATTGTGAGGGTTTTTTTTGTTTTGTTTTGTTAAAAAGACAAAGCACAAATGCTTTGGAAAAAGTAAAACTGTATTGAAAAAAAATTGTTTTAGTTTTGTCCTAAAGTCAAAACATAATGATGAACCTTACATCGTGTTTTTATTTTTTTAATCTTTTTTTTTTGTAGCTTTTTCTGCCTTTTTTTGCTCCCCTTTTCATAAACACCAAGCAAAAATAGTTTTGGTACTAGTACCGAAATTATTTTGATAATTTTCGGTAATTTTCGAGAGTAGACCTAAAGCACAAATTATTTGGAAAAGGTAAAAATGTAATGAAAAAAGAAAAAAAAAGTTTTAGTTTTGTCCAAAAGTCAAAACATAATGATTAAACCTTACATCGTGCTTTTTTTTTTTTTTTTTTTTTTTTTTTTAGCTTTTGCTGCCTTTTTTTGCTCCCCTTTTCATAAACACCAAGCAAAAATAGTTTTGGTACCGGTACCGAAATTATTTTGATAATTTTCGAGGGTCAAGTTTATTTTCTGAGGTGGTAATTTTTTTTTTTTTTTTTGCACAATAGGGCCCCTTTAATTAATTATTTTGGCCACTAAATGTGAAACAAAAAATAAATAAATAAATAAAATATAAATAATTACCACTCCACTTCACAATATTGTGAGGGTTTTTTTGGTTTTGTTTTGTTAAAAAGACAAAGCACAAATGCTTTGGAAAAAGTAAAAATGTATTGAAAAAAAATAGTTTTAGTTTTGTCCTAAAGTCAAAACATAATGATGAACCTTACATCGTGTTTTTATTTTTTTTATCTTTTTTTTTTTGTAGCTTTTTCTGTCTTGTTTTTGCTCCCCTTTTCATAAACACCAAGAAAAAATACTTTTGGTACCGGCACCAAAATTATTTTGATAATTTTCGGTAATTTTCGAGAGTAGACCTAAAGCACAAATTATTTGGAAAAGGTAAAAATGTAATGAAAAAAAAAAAAAAAGTTTTAGTTTTGTCAAAAAGTCAAAACATAATGATTAAACCTTACATCATGCTTTTTTTTTTTTTTTTTTAAGCTTTTTCTGCCTTTTTTTGCTCACCTTTTCATAAACACCAAGCAAAAATAGTCTTGGTACTGGTACCGAAATTATTTTGATAATTTTCGATAATTTTCGAGAGTCAAGTTTATTTTCTGAGGTGGTGATTTTTATTTTTTTTTTATTTTTGCACAATAGGGCCCCTTTAATTAATTATTGTGGCCACTAAGTATGAAACAAAAAATAAATAAATAAATAAAAGATGAATAATTACCACTCCACTTCACAATATTGTGAGTTTTTTGTTTTGTTTTGTTTTGTTAAAAAGACAAAGCACAAATGCTTTGGAAAAAGTGAAAATGTATTGAAAAAAAATTGTTTTAGTTTTGTCCTAAAGTCAAAACATAATGATGAACCTTACATCGTGTTTTTATTTTTTAAATTTTTTTTTTTGTTTGTTGCTTTTTCTGCCTTTTTTTGCTCCCCTTTTCATAAACACCAAGCAAAAAATTTTTGGCACTGGTACCGAATTTATTTTGATAATTTTTGGTAATTTTCGAGAGTCAAGTTTATTTTCTGAGGTGGTGATTTTTTTTTTGCACAGTAGAGCCCCTTTAATTAATTAATGTGGCCACTAAATGTGAAACAAAAAATAAATAAATAAAATATAAATAATTACCACTCCACAATATTGTGAGGGTTTTTTTTGTTTGTTTGTTTTGTTAAAAAGACAAAGCACAAATGCTTTGGAAAAAGTAAAAATGTATTGAAAAAAAATTGTTTTAGTTTTGTCCTAAAGTCAAAAAATAATGATGAACCTTACATCGTGTTTTTATTTTTTTTAATCTTTTTTTTTTGTAGCTTTTTCTGCCTTCTTTTTTTCTCCTCTTTTCATAAACACCAAGCAAAAATAGTTTTGGTACCGGTACCAAAATTATTTTTATAATTTTCTGTAAATTTCGAGAGTCAAGTTTATTATCTGAGGTGGTGATTTTTTTTTTTTTTTTTTGCATAATAGGGCCCCTTTAATGAATTATTGTGGCCACTAAGTGTGAAACAAAAAATAAATAAATAAAAATAAATAAAAGATAAATAATTACCACTCCACTTCACCTTAATGTGAGTTTTTTTTTGTTTTTTGTTAAAAAGACAAAGCACAAATGATTTGGAAAAAGTAAAACTGTATTGAAAAAAATTTGTTTTAGTTTTGTCCAAAAGTCTAAACATAATGATGAACCTTACATCGTGTTTTTAAATTTATTTATTATTTATATTTTTTTTAGCTTTTTCTGCCTTTTTTTGTTCCCCTTTTCATAAACACCAAGAAAAAATAGTTTTAGTACTGGTACCGAAATTATTTTGATAATTTTCGGTAATTTTCAAGAGTCAAGTTTATTTTCTGAGGAGGTGATTTTGTTTTTATTTTTTTTTGCATTATAGAGCCCCTTTAATGAATTATTGTGGCCACTAAATGTGAAACAAAAAATAAATAAATAAAAATCAATAAAAGATGAATAATCACCACTCCACTTCACCTTAATGTGAGGGTTTTGTTTGTTTTTTTGTTAAAAAGACAAAGCACAAATGATTTGGAAAAAGTAAAAATGTATTGAAAAAAAAATGTTTTAGTTTTGTCCAAAAGTTTAAACATAATGATGAACCTTACATCGTGTTTTTAAATTTATTTATCATTTATATATATTTTTTTAGCTTTTTTGCCTTTTTTTGCTCCCCTTTTCATAAACACCAAGCAAAAATAGTTTTGGTACCAGTACTTAAATTATTTTGATAATTTTTGGTACTTTTCGGGCCCTGCGATGAGGTGGCGACTTGTCCAGGGTGTACTCCGCCTTCCGCCCGATTGTAGCTGAGATAGGCGCCAGCACCCCCCGCGACCCCAAAAAGGGAATAAGCGGTAGGAAATGGATGGATGGATGGTACTTTTCGATACAATTTGAATGTTGTCAAACTTTTTTCACCACCTCAGAAAATTACATGATTCAAGTATAGTCGCCCCCCCCCTATATTTAGGCACAGTGTTACTGTTCAAACTGTATGTAATGTTACACCGGCCAAAATATTAAACATACTTGTTAAATAAAACCTTTGCCTTGTTTTTACAGGATACTTAGGTCTACTACGCTACTTGAATGTGGGTCATAATGGTGGCACTTGGAGAGTTTATGTTTCTGAGGTGGTGACATTTTTTTGCATAGTGGGGCCCCTTTATTGAATTATTCTTGCCACTAGGTGTGGCCCAAAAAAAAAAGAGAAATAATTACCACCCCACTTCACCTTAATGTGAGGTCGACAAAGCACAAATGCTTTGCAAAAAGTAAAAATGCATTGAAAAATAAAATAGTTTTAGTCTTGCCCAAAAGTCAAAACATAATGATGAATCTTACATTGTGATTTATTCTTTAGCTTTTTCTGCCTTTTATTTGGCTCCCCTTTTCATAAACACCAAGCAAATATAGTTTTAGTACCGGTACCAATATTTTGGTACGGTACCGAAATTATTTTGATACCTTTCGGTAATTATGGAGAGTCAAGTTTATTTTCTAAGGTGGTGTTTTGTTTTTCTTGCATAATTGGGCCCCTTTAATGAATTATTGTGGCCAAGAGATGTGGCCCAAAAAAATAAAAATAAAAGATAAGTATTTACCACTCCACTTCACCTTAATGTGAAGGTTTCATTTTATTGTATTTTTTTGTCAAAAAGAGAAAGCACAAATGCTTTGCAAAAAAGTAAAAATGTATTGAAAAAAAAATCTTAAGTGGATAATACTTAATCATTAAAGCATCTGCTGGGGGTTTAAAACCTAGAGATGCCTCTGTTATGAACTTTAATGAAGGTTCCTTGAATACACCACAGTTATGCACTATGAGATGCAAAAGTGAAACTTAAACACAACTTTGTGTGATGCTGCCGCTTATATGTATCATATTTTTACCTTTCTTCTATCCTGAAGGAATCAAAGTACTATCTATCTATCCCTCAGAAGCAGCCTCAGTGATGTAACCAGGGACCTCCCAAATAAATAGAGGAGCACGTGGGCTGCGCCTTAGGGCGTGGGTTGGAACTGTAACCGAGTGCACAGCCCGATATGTCTCTCCTCATTGAGCAAAATTGAACTCTGTCTCTATATGATTCCTTGCTTCTTGTCTGTTTAATAGATGCCATCAGTGTTTGAACCTGACAACTTTGACAGCAAAGTTGATTTTGTCTCGTGCACAGCCCAATACGTCTCTCCTCATTGAGCAAAATTGAAGTCTGTCTCTGCATGATTCCTTGCTTCTTGTCTGTTTATTAGATGTTATCAGTGTTTGAACTTGACAACTTTGACAGCAAAGTTGATTTTGTCTCGTGCACAGCCCAATACGTCTCTCCTCATTGAGCAAAATTGAACTCTGTCTCTGCATGATTCCTTGCTTCAAGTCTGTTTAATAGATGTTATCAGTGTTTGAACCTGACAACTTTGACAGCAAAGTTGATTTTGTCTCGTGCACAGCCCAATACGTCTCTCCTCATTGAGCAAAATTGAACTCTGTCTCTGCATGATTCCCTGCTTCTTGTCTGTTTAATAGATGTTATCAGTGTTTGAACCTGACAACTTTGACAGCAAAGTTGATTTTGTCTCATGCACAGCCCAATACGTCTCTCCTCATTGAGCAAAATTGAACTCTGTCTCTGCATGATTCCTTGCTTCTTGTCTGTTTAATAGATGTCATCAGTGTTTTAACCTGACAACTTTGACAGCAAAGTTGATTTTGTCTCGTGCACAGCCCAATACGTCTCTCCTCATTGAGCAAAATTGAACTCTGTCTCTATATGATTCCTTGCTTCTTGTCTGTTTAATAGATGTTATCAGTGTTTGAACCTGACAACTTTGACAGCAAAGTTGATTTTGTCTCGTGCACAGCCCAATACGTCTCTCCTCATTGAGCAAAATTGAACTCTGTCTCTGCATGATTCCTTGCTTCTTGTCTGTTTAATAGATGTCATCAGTGTTTGAACCTGACAACTTTGACAGCAAAGTTGATTTTGTCTAAACTTCTATGACTTCGTATTTTACAAATGGTGGATTTAAATGAGAGAAAAAAAACATCTTAAATTTGTACAAAAGCCCAAGCCATGATTATGCGGTCCTTTAAGCAAATAGTGTTCATGCCACACGGCGGCCCTGATTCCATGAAGTAAAATTAATTCCATTTTGTGAAGGAAATACAAGAACATTTGCACATTTTCTGGAAATACATTTTTTAAAAGATCCCTCGATTCTAAACAACAGCTTCAAAGGTCAACCCAGATTTGCCTTCATCTGTGTTTTGCTTTTTCTTTAGCTTTATTTTCTGTTTTTGTTTTTTGCTACTATCATAACAAACATTCAAGAAACTTAATTGTCACACATGAGTGTCAGGCTAGTTACTGACGATTTGATTTTGTTTTGGTGTTTCCTCTGTGTGTTTTATTTCCTGTCAGCGCTCTCATTTTTGTTCAGTTTCCTGCTTGTCTCCCTGAGTATCCCCTCAGTGCGGCTGATTGGTACTTGGCCACACCTGGTGTCAATCAGCCGGCTGCCATTTATACCTGCCTCGCCCTCCAGTCAGGGCTGGAGGATTGTAAACTGTTACTTGTATGCTGTGGACTGTTTGCTGGTTGCTGTCTCCAGTTTTCTTGGTTCCTGTTTGCTGTTTCCATTTTACCTGTTTTCCTGGTTTGTGTTTTTCCTGCGTTCATTTTGGACATTCAAAATCATGCCTTCCTGTATCGAGCTTGCCATCTCTGTGTCTTGGGGTTTGTCACCCCCGCTTCCTGACAATAAGATGGCATTAAATTTAGCAAATAAGCTCATTTGATATGTCAGAATAATTGTATCTAAGCTATCACAAAACTTTGTGTTACATTGAGTTCAGCTCGCCCTGCGAGAGGACAAAAGCTGTCTTTGATCAAGCAAAAGACTTGTAAAACTCCACTGTGTACGATGGGAAGCGACATTAGGGTGTCGGTTTCTTTGATGTATTGTAATCGACAGATTTTGTCTTGACCCGAGATATACAAAGCGGAGAGGAAGCAGTACCTGACTCCCCTCCAGGCACCTTTTCTTTAAACTGTTTTGTGATAAGGTCGAAGGCTGTTTACGACCCCCCTCCCTTAGAAACAGCTGTTGCCATGTAATAAGGGAAAGTCCAAATAAAAGAGGAGGCGTACAACCTTTTGTCAGAGCGTGTTGGAAGACTGTAGAAAGAGTACAGCCCAGACGTTTCTCCTCAATTGAGCCAAATTTAAATCTGTCTCTGTTTAATTCCTTTCTTCTTTTTCTGTTTAATAGATGTCATCAATGTTTGAACTTGACATAATATTTAGCCGATCATGGTAACAAATGTTCTTTTAAAAGTTCATTCCGAAAAGTCAATTGGAATAAGAGCTTATTTTATGTGTACTACATTTTTTCGAAGAGCTTCAACTAAAATGTCAACTTTGACTTTGCTAATGCTTTTTCTTTAACTTTTTGTCTATTTTTTGTTTTGTTTTTGCTACCATTCACATTTAAATACAAAAAACTGTTTTAGTATTGACCTGATGGGTAAAACCAAACCTCCACACATGCATAAACTCGACAAAACAATGATTTATTTAGTGTTTAAAAAATTATTCCATGAATAAAAAAAAACATTGCAAATATTTCGAGAAAAGACTTAAAATAAAAAATAAAAAATGAAAAAATTTAAATATTTTTTTGCCTTTTTGCTGCCCTTTTATAAAAAAATAACCAAAAGACCCTTTGTCTATCCATCCATCTTCTTCCTTGTAACTATGATGGATAAACAAATGAGTTAGAGGGATGGATATTAAAACAATGTAATAAAACCCCCCCCCAAAAAACACGATTTCCTTAATATAAATAAAATAAAGAATAAAAATAACCAGAAGACAGTTTTTATATTGAACGTTCTTGCATAATATACCCTTTGTAACTATGATAAATACATGGGTTAAAGAGATAAATATTAAAACAATAATGTCATAAAAAATAAAAAATAAAATAAATACGATTTCCTTTATATAAATAAAAAATAAAAAATAACCAGAGGACAGTTTTTATATCGAGCGTTCTTGGATAATATACCCTTTTTAACTATGATAAATACATGGGTGAGAGAGATAGATATTAAAACAATAATATAATTAAACCATTTTTAAAATAAATACGATTTCCATAATACAAATAAAATTCAAAATAAAACTAACCAGAAGACAGTTTTTATATTGAACAATCTTGCATGATATACCCTTTGTAACTATGATGAATACATGGGTGAAAGAGATTGATGTTAAAATAATAATTTAATTAAAATAAATAGATACGGTATTCTTAATATAAATAAACTAAAAAATAACCAAAAGACAGTTTTTATATTGAACGTTCTTGCATAATACACCCTTTAACTATGATACATAAATAAATGGGTTATAGAGATAGATAGATATTAAAACAATAATGTAATCAAAAAAATAAAAATAAATACGATAAAACATACTAAATTAGTATTAAAATATAAATGCAAATACATGTATACTAAGACTAATAATAATAATAGATTTCATTTGTAAAAAGCACTTTACATTGAGTAAACAACGTCAAAGTGCTAGTGTAATGAAAAAAATAAATATATAAAATAAAAAATAAAAAATAGAAAAGCCTAATAGCTAGAAATAGTATGCATATATCTAAAAAAAAAAAAAGGTTTAAAAAAAAAAAGAAGTCACTCATAATACATGTATGTATTATGAATGAAAGAGAAAAAATATATTTTTTAATAAAACATTTTTAAACATTACATCGAAATCAATATGGCGAGGAAGTCAGTCCACTACAACGTGACTTATTTTGTAATTTTGCACGGCACAGTTGGGCCTCTTCCTACGAAAGGAGCGATGCATCCATTTTGTGCGTTTCCCACCTCGGAATCCACACGGGAGATGAAAAAAAACAAGCAAGTATTCACCAGATGTCAAACAATCGCGTGGGCATCACAATCAAATTGTCCCCGTGGAGGAAGCGAAAGACGATGCATCTTAAACAGTAAGCACACCAAAATAAAGGTACAGATTAGTCAACACCTCAAGATTCTCCTTGCAAAGCCCCAACTTATTTTGAAAGGTGTTACATAACTTGAAAGGTGAAAGGTGTTACATAACTTGCCAACACTGTTCTATACTGGACACCAACTCACTGCCTGGAGACCAAAGCAAAGCAACGCACAGGAAGTAAAGAGTTCAAAAAAAGGAAAGGATTTCCTCTTTTTCCACCGGACTCCTTCCTGTCCTAAACGCTCAGTAAATACAGCAAGAAAAATCTCCCGATCAGAGTACTTGTAGTTTGTTGTGACTGGAGCGTGCGGCCCTGATGTGAACAACCTGTTTGACGGCACATCAGCCGCACTTTCAACACACGTCACCTCTGCAGGCCTCTGCTTTATCGCTTCTTTCCTTATTTGTCCCCAGACGCCATTTACTCACTCCATATACTGTGTTTGTATGTCAGACTCAGCCCTGTCTTGGTTTAACTCTTATCTTACTGATAGGATGCAGTGTGTCTCCCATAACAATGTGACCTCGGACTATGTTAAGGTAACGTGTGGAGTTCCCCAGGGTTCGGTCCTTGGCCCTGCACTCTTCAGCATCTACATGCTGCCGCTAGGTGACATCATACGCAAATACGGTGTTAGCTTTCACTGTTATGCTGATGATAAATAAATAAATGATAAATGGGTTGTATTTGTATAGCGCTTTTCTACCTTCAAGGTACTCAAAGCGCTTTGACACTACTTCCACATTTACCCATTCACACACACATTTACACACTGATGGAGGGAGCTGCCATGCAAGGCGCCAACCAGCACCCATCAGGAGCAAGGGTGAAGTGTCTTGCTCAGGACACAACGGACGTGATGACGTTGGTACTAGGTGGAATTTGAACCAGGGACCCTCGGGTTGCCCACGGCCACTCTCCCACTGCGCCACGCCGTCCCTATGACACCCAACTCTACATGCCCCTAAAGCTGACCAACACGCCGGATTGTAGTCAGCTGGAGGCGTGTCTTAATGAAATTAAACAATGGATGTCCGCTAACTTTTTGCAACTTAATGCCAAAAAAACAGAAATGCTGATTATCGGTCCTGCTAGACACCGAACTCTATTTAATAATACAACTCTAACATTTGACAACCAAACAATTAAACAAGGCGACACGGTAAAGAATCTGGGTATTATCTTCGACCCAACTCTCTCCTTTGAGTCACACATTAAAAGCGTTACTAAAACGGCCTTCTTTCATCTCCGTAATATCGCTAAAATTCGCTCCATTCTGTCCACTAAAGACGCTGAGATCATTATCCATGCGTTTGTTACGTCTCGTCTCGATTACTGTAACGTATTATTTTCGGGTCTCCCCATGTCTAGCATTAAAAGATGACAGTTGGTACAAAATGCGGCTGCTAGACTTTTGACAAGAACAAGAAAGTTTGATCACATTACACCTGTACTGTATATACCTTTATATACATATATACATACATATATACTGTATATACCTTTATATACATATATACATACATATATACTGTATATACCTTTATATACATATATACATACATATATACCTGTACTGTATATACCTTTATATACATATATACATACATATATACCTATACTGTATATACCTTTATATACATATATACATACATATATACCTATACTGTATATACCTTTATATACATATATACATTCATATATACCTATACTGTATATACCTTTATATACATATATACATACATATATACCTATACTGGCTCACCTGCACTGGCTTCCTGTGCACTTAAGATGTGACTTTAAGGTTTTACTACTTACGTATAAAATACTACACGGTCTAGCTCCATCCTATCTTGCCGATTGTATTGTACCATATGTCCCGGCAAGAAATCTGCCTTCAAAGGACTCCGGCTTATTAGTGATTCCCAAAGCCCAAAAAAAGTCTGCGGGCTATAGAGCGTTTTCATTTCGGGCTCCAGTACTCTGGAATGCCCTCCCGGTAACAGTTCGAGATGCTACCTCAGTAGAAGCATTTAAGTCCCACCTTAAAACTCATCTGTATATACTAACCTTTAAATAGACCTCCTTTTTAGACCAGTTGATCTGCCGCTTCTTTTCTCTCTCCTATGTCCCCCCCTCCCTTGTGGAGGGGGTCCGGTCCGATGACCATGGATGAAGTACTGGCTGTCCAGAGTCGAGACCCAGGATGGACCGCTCGTCGGGACCCAGGATGGACCGCTCGCCTGTATCGGTTGGGGACATCTCTACGCTGCTGATCCGCTTGAGATGGTTTCCT
>NC_084628.1:2496740-2501740 GCF_033978795.1 Nerophis ophidion | reverse complement strand
ATAATAATAATATTATTAATGATAATACTATTAATGATAATATTAATTACAATATTAATAAGGATGATAATAATAACATAATGATAATATTGGTGATAGTAATAATAATAATAGTTATAATAATAATAATCCATCCATTCTTTTTCTACAGCTTGTCAATAATACTAATGATAATATTATTAATGATAATACTATTAATGATAATATTAATGATGATGATAATAATCATATGAATGATACTACAATAATTAATGATAATAATAATAATAAAAATTGTAATAATTAATCCATTAATTTTTTACCGCTTGTCAATAACAATAATGTTAATGATAATAATAATGATAATAACATTAATGATAATATTAATTATGACTGCAACAAATCAATATGTTGTAGTGACAATTTAATTTTATGTTATAAATGTATCCCAAAAACTGCTACATTAAGAAAAAAAAAAAGTTGTATAACTGTACGATTGTTTTATATTCATTGGGATACGTGTTGCATATTTTGTTTTTCTTTTTTGCTTGCATGCAAAAGAAACAAAAAACGATATGTTGCAGTGCAACTCCACACCCAAACAAATTAAAGCCACAACAATAATAGTAAAATAATTAAAAAAAAAAAGATCATATTGATACTAGTAACACTGCTGGTAGTAATAATACTTACACTGCGACTACTACTAAAAATAGTAACTGTTAGATGGGTGTCCTAACTTGTTATATTTTAATGGCAATTTAATTTTAAAATGAGATGTTGTCATATATGTCTATAAAAGACTAAAGTATTTTTTTTTTTTTTTACAAAGTTATGTAAATCAAGATATATATATATATATATATATATATATATATATATATATATATATATATATATTTTTATTTAAAATTGAGGCTCTAATCAGCCTTGGTGATACCATGAATTGATTAACGTGGACAAGTTGAAAAACTTATTGGGGTGTTACCATTTAGTGGTCAATTGTACATAATATGTACTGTACTGTGCAATCTACTAATAAAAGTTCCAATCAATCAATCAATGTTCTGATGCATCAGTCAGCATTTTTATTTGATCTCATGTTTTTTTAATAGCAGCAAAAATTGTAACAAATAAAACTTAATCACAGTTTGGAGACCTGTCTTAAAAGTTGTTTAAAACATGCTTACCTTAGACCCCTATAATGGTTACGGTTATAGCATTAGTACTTTATTTAGTGGTTCTCAACTTTTTTTCAGTGATGTACCCCCTGTGAACATCTTTTTAATTCAAGTACCCCCTTATCAGAGCAAAGCATTTTTGGTTGAAAGAAAGAGATAAAGAAGTCAAATACAGCACTGATTTATTAAATTGTATAACAGTGCAATATATTGCTCATTTGTAGTGGTCTTTCTTGAACTATTTGGAAAAAATAAAATAAATAAATAACTAAAAACTTGTTGAAAAATAAACAAGTGATTCAATTCTAAATAAAGATTTCTCCACATAGAAGTAATCATCAACTTAAAGTCCCCTCTTTGGGGATTGTAATAGAGATCCATCTGGATTCATGAACTTATTTTTTAACATTTCTTCACAAAAAAAAAGAAATCTTTAACATCAATATTTATGGAACATGTCCACAAAAAATCTAGCTGTCAACACTGAATATTGCATTTCTTTTCCCAGTTTCTGAAATTACATTAATATTTTGTTGAAGTATTATTCAATAAATATATTTATAAAGAATTTTTGAATTGTTGCTATTTTTCGAATATTTAAAAAAAAAATGTCACGTACCCCTTGGCATACCTTCAAGTACCCCCAGGGGTGCGCGTACCCCCATTTGACAACCACTGCTTTTTTTGATGAAACACAGCATCTGAAAACCTGCTGTAGAAAAGTATCCATCAATTTATTTCCTACCGCTTGTCCCTTTCGGGGTTGCGAGGGGAGCTGGAGCCTATCCCAGCTGCATCCATGCGGCTTAAACCCCTCCTAAAAAGAAGCAAACAAAAATGTGCTGAGGATCTCTTAAGACTAAAGGAGGAAGCCTACCTCATGTGGTCATTGAAAGTACAGTCAAATACTATTAATTACTACATTATGCATGAGGCAATAATTGTTGCTTTTGCAGTTTTCCCCTTCCAAGTGCGCTAGAACGACTATAAAGATGCTGCGTCCTACTAAGATGACTCTTCACCTTCATCTTTGTCTCCCTCTGCTGGCCATGTGGCTGCAGCCCACCCTCTGCCTTTACAACTGCTCTTCTGACTATGACAGGATACCAGGTTAGTTGCACGTTAACAACGACTACTACTACTACTACTACTACTACTACTACCACTACCACTACTACTACTACCACTACTACCACTACTACCACTACTACTACTACTACCACTACTACCAGTTCTACCACCACTACTACTACTACTACTACTACTACTACTACTACTACTACTACTACTAATACTACTACTACTACTACTACTACTACGGGGTGTATTTTGTCATTTGGGGACCCAAGGCAAAGTCAACGGGTCCCTTCACATAACAAAAACCAACATGGTCATTTATCTTGTAAGTAATACAACAAACACTACAACAAATACTACTCCTACTCCTATTACTTCACCACTACTTCTACAACTACTACTAATACAACTATTACTACTACTAGCTTTGCCACTACTACAAATACTATTACAACTATAAAATCTACTACTTCTAATATCACTTATTTAAATTACTACTTTTATTATCATTAACACCACCGTTACTACTACTACTACTACTACTACTACTACTACTACTTCAACCAATTCCACAAATACTACTTCCACGACAAGTACGATTACACTTAAAACAACAAATACTACACCAACTCGGCAAACTTATTCTCCTCCTACTATAACTACAACAATTACTACTGGTGAAAAATAATAATACAATTACTACAACAAATACCACCACCACTACTACTACTACTACTACTAATAATAATAATAATACAACTACTCCAACTCCTCCTCTTCCTCATACTACTACAACTCCACAACCTCCTCCTCCTCCTCTTCCTACTACAACTACTATGAAAAATAATAATGCAACTACTAATACAAATACTACTATGAAAATACAACTGCTACTACTACTACAACTTAAACAACTACAACTATTATTAATACAACTAATACCACTGCTGCTACTACTACTACTACTATTAGTACAAATATTGCTGCTACTACAACTGCACAACCTTCTCCTACTACAACTACTACTAATACTACTACTAATAAAACTACTACTACAAAAATCACTACAACCAATACCACTACTACTACTTGTACAACAAATACAACTTATACAATAACTACTACTACTACTCCAACTCCTCCTCCTACTACTACTACAACCTCCTTCTCCTCTTCCTACTATAATTACAACTACTAAGATAATATACCACTACAAAAAAAAATACCACTGCTGCTACTACTACTTAAACAACTATTACTATTATTAATATTACTAATACCACTGCTACTTCTACTACTATTAGTACAAATATTGCTGGTACTACAACTGCACACCCTCCTTCTACTACAACTACTAATACTAATAATAATACAACTACTACTACCAAAATCACCACAACCAATATCATAACTACTAATACTACTACTAATATTACTACTACTTATACAACTACAACTAATACAACTACTCCAACTCCTCCTCCTATTACTACAACTCCACATCGTTCACCTCCTACTTTAACTACAACGAAAAATAATAATGCAACTACTAATACAAATACTACTATGAAAATACAACTGCTACTACTACTACAACTTAAACAACTACTACTATTATTAATATTACCAATACCACTGCTACTACTACTACTAATAGTACAAATACTGCTGCTACTACAACTGCACAACCTCCTTCTCCTACTACTAATAATAATACAACTATCACTACAACCAATACCACTACTGCTACTTGTACAACAAATACTTCCGATTATACAACTACTACTATTCCTCCTCCAAATCCACAACCTCCCTATCCTCTTCCTACTATAACTACAACTACTTGTAAAATAATAAAGAAATAATACAAATACCACTACAACAAATACCACTGCTACTACTTATGCAACTACTACTAACACTACTATTAGTACCACTACAAATGTTGCTGCTACTACAACTGCACAACCTCCTCCTACTACAACTACTACTAATAATAATACAACTACTAGTACAAAAATCACTACAACAAATACCAATACCACTACTACTGCTTGTACTACAAATACTGCCACCACTAATACAACTACTACTAATAGAAATAGTATACAACCAATCCTAAACATAATCATTCTCCTACTATAACTACACTACTACTAATACTAGTAGTACTACCACTACTATTACTCTGCCACTGCTACTACTACCACAAATACTACTACTACTAGTACAAACATTGCTACTACAGTACTACAAGTAGTGATGCTACTACTAATAAGCCCTGCATCCTGGTAAAGACAGTTCGGACCTGACAGTGGACTGCGGCACCAACATGATCAGCCTGGAGATCAACGCGTGCACGGCTCAGTGGGCGGGCTTCAACTCCTCCAACTTGGCGCTGAACAGCAAGCACAACATCAGCGACTGCCAGGGCCAGATCGACACCAGCGTGGACCCGCCCGTCATTCGCTACCAGCTCCCGGTTAACGACAGCCTGGACAATTCCTGCCGGCAGTCCCTGCAGGTCAGACTGGGGAAGATTATTCAGTTCCCCACCAAAACGCAGATTTTATATATTCAATACAGAGCAGTGAAACCATTTCATAATGAATGAATCCAGTGTAATTATCACAGTCACAATTATTTCATTCGTTACTTCGTTACATTTACTTGAGTAAGTTTTGGGATAAATTGTACTTCTACGAGTAGTTTTTATGCAACATACTCTTACTTTTACTTGAGTATATTTATAGAGAAGAAACG
>NC_084628.1:2471740-2491740 GCF_033978795.1 Nerophis ophidion | reverse complement strand
ATGTTTGGAACTGAATATATTTACATATGCATACAAATATGTATTATTTTATATGTTATTTCTTTTAATGATTTAAGTAACGTTTATGACAAGCTTTTTCCCAAAACACAGTATATAATGTGAGATATAACAGGACAATGCATACGTTTATCATTTGTTTTCAAAACGCTTACAAAAAAGTGGGACCCCAAAAATGTACTGTGGGACCCCATTTTTATGACTTGATGGGGTCCCTGGGACCCCAGTTTGAAAATTCCTAGCGCCAACACTGCTGTCAACAGAGGAGAAAAAAATGCTTTATTTAAATACATTATTTATAATGCAAGTTCAAGTATCATTGGCAAATTTTCACCTAGTCCCGCATATATGTGTCCTCTTTTTGGGATTTCACAACATGGTTGTCATTGCGTGGACTATGGTGCGGTTTGTTTTCCCGTGGTGCAAATGGATTGGACCGGACATGGTGTGAAGGTAACGACATCTTTTAATCTTAACTCAAAAAAAGGAACAAAACTAAAGGCGCTCCCAGCGGAGGTACAAAACTTGGCTGAGAAAACAAAAACTATTACTATAACGTAAACTATGGACATAAAACAAAACTTGCAAACGATGGCATGAATAACGAAAAGTTACTTGAAACGAGAAAAGAGTATGAAAAAGCGCAGCATGGATCACAAGGGTGTGGTAGAGAGTGATGTCGCCAGGCTGACTGCCTGGCAACTACAGGCTTAAATAGTGGTGCAGTGATTGACAGGTGCGTGAGTCCAAACACATCAGGTGCGTGAGTCGTGAACACATAACAGGTGAGACTAATGACGTGTCAGGGTGACAAATATAAACAAGAGTGCACAATGAGTCCAAAACCAAACAGAACGTGACCACAAAACATGACGATGGTCAGCATACCTGCCAACCTTGAGACCTCCGATTTCGGGAAGTGAGGGGTGGTGGGGGGGGCGTGGTTAAGAGGGGAGGAGTATATTTACAGCTAGAATTTACCAAGTCAAGTATTTCATATATATATATACACCGTATATATATATATACTTTATATATATATAAGAGAAATACTTGAATTTCAGTGTTCATTAATCCACACATATACACACACATAACACTCATCTACTCCATCCATCCATTTCCTACCGCTTATTCCCTTTCGGGGTCGCGGGGGGCGCTGGCGCCTATCTCAGCTACAACGGTTCAATTGAATCCTTATTCTATTCTCTGTCACTATTTTCCTAACCATGCTGAACACCCTCTCTGATGATGCATTGCTGTGTGGCACGCACAAAAGTGCTTTCATCAAATGCACTAGAGCCTGGAATCTTCCATCTCTCCCTAGCATGGCCCAAAACGTACAGTAGATGGCAGTATTGTCCTGTTTAGGAGGGTCACTACATTGCTGTTTACGGCAGACGAGCTGCTTTACGGTAGACAAAAAGGTGACTGCTGTTGTTGTGTGTTGTTACCGCGCTGGGAGAACGTTAATGAAACTGCCTAACAATAAACCCACATAAGAAACCAAGAACTCGCCCTCAGTCATTCTACAGTTTTAACGCCATTGGGCAGACACGCTGTTTATATTGTGGGAAAGCGGACGTGAAAACAGACTGTCGACACGTCACTCAGGTCCACATGGAGCTGGAGGGGGCGTGGCCTCCAGCTCCCCCTGAATTATTGGAGATTTTCGGGAGAAAATTTGTCCCAGGGGGTTTTCGGGAGAGGCGCTGAATTTCGTGAGTCTCCCGGAAAATCCGGGAGGGTTGAAAAGTATGATGGTCAGCCTAAGCTTGCCTATCACTGGAAATAAGTACTATTGAGAGGAACACGTTATTCTGCTTCTTATTTTTTCAGGATACCAACTATGGCTATCCGTTGGTCGTACCTTCCTCCGGGCTGCAGCTGCGGACCAGGATCTACGTGGAAGTAAAGGCCGTCAACCTGACTGGAAAGTAGGTAAACCCCTTGCAAAAAGCACATTTTTTTTGCTTTAAAACAAATATTTGCTCAACGGACTCTATATTCCTTTTGCAAAAAACTGTATTTTATGACCCGTTTACCACAGTTTTCACGTGCTGCTGGATCACTGCTTCGCAACTCCGACCGCCTACAACGTGTCGAACACTGAGCAGCACAACTTCTTCACCGGGTATGACGGCACACACCACTCACACGGTGACGCGCATGAGGAATGAATAATGCAGTAGTAGTCCATATTTAACTGGCGACTGAGTTCAATTCCTAAAAACTCCAGAGTGCTCCGGTCGTGTGGAGGGACTTGGACTGCTGCATTGACATTTTGACCTTGCTAGCAAACATACAGTTGGGAAGGG
Source organism: Nerophis ophidion (assembly GCF_033978795.1). NCBI lineage: Eukaryota > Metazoa > Chordata > Actinopteri > Syngnathiformes > Syngnathidae > Nerophis > Nerophis ophidion. The sequence continues at coordinate 2,489,404 of NC_084628.1, read as the reverse complement.
ATTAGGGAAGGAGGGGGGGTTAATCATTTTGCAATGCAGTCTGCTGAAAATGAAGGAAAGCACCACTCTACATAGGTATTGACGTTGTGGTCAGAGTTGGAATTGCCACAAATCACATTTTAATATCAGTCAATCATTGTTTATTTTTATAGCTCTGAATCACGAGTGTCTCAAAGGGCTGCACAAGCCACAACGACATCCTCGGTTCAGATCCCACATCAGGGAAAGGAAAAACTCAACCCAATGGGAGGACAATGAGAAACCTTGGAGAGGACCGCCCCCTTAGAGCGACCGGTGCAATGGATGTCGAGTGGATCTAGCATAATATTGTGAGAATCCAGTCCATAGTGGATCTAACATAATAGTGAGAGTCCAGTCCATAGTGGATCTAACATAATAGTGAGAGTCCAGTCCATAGTGGATCCGGCATAATATTGTGAGAGTCCCGTCCATAGTGGATCTAACATAATATTGTGAGAGTCCAGTCCATAGTGGATCTGCATAATGTTGTGAAAGTCCAGTCCGTAGTGGATCTAACATAATAGTGAGAGTCCAGTCCATAGTGGATCTAACATAATAGTGAGAGTCCAGTCCATAGTGGATCTAACATAATAGTGTGAGAGTCCAGTCCATAGTGGATCTAACATAATAGTGAGAGTCCAGTCCATAGTGGATCTAACATAATAGTGAGAGTCCAGTCCATAGTGGATCTAACATAATAGTGAGAGTCCAGTCCATAGTGGATCTAACATAATAGTGAGAGTCCAGTCCAATCCCCTTCCTACTGTAGAACGCTGGGGTCCAAACTTGAGATTGAAATGGTAAATGGGTTGTACATATATAGCGCTTTTCTACCCCTTTTTAAAAGGAACCCCGAAGCGCTTTGACAGTATTTCCACATTCGCCCATTCACACACACATTCACACACTGACGGTGGGAGCTGCCATGCAAGGCGCTCACCAGGACCCATCAGGAGCAAGGGTGAAGTGACTTGCCCAAGGACACAACGAATGTGACTAGGACAGTAGAAGGTGGGGATTGAACCAGTAACCTTCAGATTGCTGGCACGCAGTCCCCAGTATTTACAATACTGAGGTGTTCCTCATGGCGCCCCTTTAAGTCCTATCAAAGTTTTTTTTTTCTTTGTAGTTGATTTATGTAACAAAGGTGTTGCTGTAGCTTGTTCAACTTATTTAGTTATACTAGAGGTGTTCCTCAAGGTTCCATTTTAGGTACACTCTTTTTCATCATTTGGGCTATTTAACAGTTGCCCTGAGAGTTCAGTTCAAAAACCTGTGAGTGATGTAAAAAAGACCCAACTGAAACGTCTACTATAGAGGATGTTGATTGTTCAGAATATACAAAATAAGAATATTAGCGAAGGAAGAAGTCCAGCCCCACGGGACCTGGATTTTGAAAATGCGGCCCCCAAAACAATTTACTTGAATATCCCTGGCATACTATACTTGTACCACACTGCACAAAGTCAGTGTTCAAAAACAAAAAAAATACAAAATTTGAACTAAGCAAAATTATCTGCCAATAGAACAAGAAAATTTGGATTGTCAATACTTTCAAAAAAAAAGTCCAATTAGTGTAACCTATACGTGCTACAAATCAATGCAGACACGCGTAAACAATTGCATCGCATACTTGTTTAACAGCCATACAGGTCACACTGAGGGTGCCCGTTTAAACAACTTTAACACTGTTACTAATATGCGCCACACTGTAAACCCACACCAAACAAGAATAAAAAACACATTTCGGGAGAACATCGGCACTGCAACACAACATAAACACAAAAGAACAAATACCCAGAATCCCATGCATCCCAACTCTTCCGGGCTACATTATACACCCCCGCTAGCACCAAATCCCCCCACCCCCTTCGTGCGTTGGTTGAGATGGGCGGAGTTGGGGGGGCGGGGTTTAGTGCTAGCGGGGGTGTATTATGTAGCACAGATGAGTCAGGGATGCATGAGATTCTGGGTATTTCTTCTTTTGTGTTTGTTGTGTTACAGTGCCAATGTTCTCTCGAAAAGTGTTTGTCATTCTTGTTTGGTGTGGGTTCACAGTGTGGCGCATATTAGTAACAGTGTTAAAGTTATTTATATTACAACCCTCAGTGTAACCTGTATGGCTGTTGACTTAGTATGCGTTGCAGTAGCTTTTATGTGTTAACAGAGGCGGAATATTAAATGTGATGGGTGTAAAAGCAGGCGCGATGACATGTGGAGGAGGTTAAAGGTATTGCAATCACTGCACACCCTCAATATTTGAGTCTAGGTGAAAATTGGAGAATCCCCGGGTGATTTCTGAGAGAGAAGCACTAAAATCCGGGAACCTCCCGGAATAATCGTTGGGGTCGGTAATTTAGCAGCTGAGCCACATCAGAGTGATCAAAGAGCCGCGGGTTGCCGAACCCTGACCTATACAAAGCAATCAGTGAACTAAACGTGTTTATTTTCTAAACACATTTAAAAGTACATTCAATTCATAATTTTGATTATTAGTTTGAGTCATAAACCTTTTATATGGACGATTGAGAATATGCCACAAAGACTGTTGCAATGAAACATTCAAAGAAAGATTAATGCTAAAGGTCCTATTGTCATAAATATGGACTCACCAACTCCGCTTCTATAGTCAAACACAGCTTTATGTCGAAGAAATCTGGCGCTGGCAGTCGGCTCTATAAAGTAGAATATTTCAGGTGAAAACGAGAATTAAAACCTACCTCGAGCAGAAATACAATAGTTTCCCCTCATGTCTGGTCTATTGGCCACTTCCTGCTACCGGCTTATAAGCACCACTAATTGGAACGCGGCGGTCATGTGACAAGGGAGGGTGCGCTAAGATCCCAAAGAGTAAATAGAGCAAGAGCGTACCAGTCACTTCCGGCTACCGGCATATAACTACAGCTGATTGGACTGCGGCGGTCACGTGACTAGAAAGCGCGCAAAGAGTAAATAGAAAGACAAGAGCCTAATAGTCTCCATAAGGGTATGTATGTATTTGACACATGCGTTACACCAGCTAACCTCAATGAACACAAAAATAGCTTAAAATAAGTATATTCTCACTAATAACAAGTGCACTTTTCTTGGTGGAAAAAAAAGACCATTTTGCTTAATATGTTGGAAATTATTCTTAAATTAAGTAAATGCTAGTGCCATTATCTTGACATAATGATACGCGATCGGCAAACTTATACTAAAAATTAATTTATTTTTCTTAATGGAAAGGCATCAAGGCAACCGCTTGTTCGTCTCGGGGTCTCCTAGCCGCTCAGGCAAATCATATTGTCTAAAAATGCATTTTTCCATTGACAACATGACATCATCACGCCAAGTGGGTGCTCTGTCAGTCAATTAGTGTGCATATATACAGCCTGGCCCCTGGTCAAATTATTTTTTAATTGTAATTTTGAAGAGTTTATCTGAAAGTGCATGAGCTATTTCTGTTCAATATTGTGTGAAATGTCACATGTTAAATGTATTTTTTTACCATGCTTGAAATAAGAAATTATTACTTTAAAGAAGTAGTTTTATACTTGTGAGTGTTGATGACACAGCTTTGCAACACTTGATATTCTAGTTTCAAGCATGTTTTACTCAATATAGGTCATCAAATATCAGCAACAATCTGTAAGATTTCACTGAGGTAATTTAAGACCAACAACCTTAAAACAAATAAAATACTAACATAAAAGCTGCTTAGTGAGAGTAATTATCTTATCAGACAGAAAATAAGCAAATATCACCCTTATTTGAGATATTTAATATTTTTAGATTTCAGTTTTTGCATTGCATATCGCTCTGTACTATGAATATGTCATAATGGGGGGGGTTTTCGCAGCTTGCTGCGAAGTTTGTTCTCCCGGGATGCAAACTGACTTTTCCTGGAAAAAAGGTAGCAGGTCGGAACATATTTATTAATCTAACTACAAATCTTGGCAGAGCATGAGGTAAACAAACATAAACAACGGCGTGGAACAAACTAAAAACTGTGGCATGAAACAAACAGCACAAACTATGGCTTTGAGATAGCACGAAACTGTGGCATGACACAAAAAGCATAAACCATGGCGTGGAACAAACACAGAACTGTGGCATAAAACAAACAGTATAAACTATGGCTTGGAACAAATACGAAACTGTGGTATGAAACAAACAGCATACACTATGGCTTGGAACAAACACGAAACTGTGGCATGAAAAAAACAGCAAAAACTATGGCTTGGAACAAACACGAAACTGTGGCATGAAACAAACAGCATAAACTATGGCGTGGAAAAAACACGAAACCGTGGCATGAAACATACAGCGTAAACTATGACTTGGAACAAACGTGAAACTGTGGCATGAAACAAACAGCATTAACTATGGCTTGGAACAAACACGAAACTGTGGCATGAAACAAACAGCATAAACTATGGCTTGGAACAAACACGAAACTGTGGCATGAAAAAAACAGCATAAACCATGGCGTGGAACAAACACGAAGCTGTGGCATGAAACAATCCACATAAACTATGGCTTGGAACAAACACAAAACTGTGGTATGAAAAAAAACAGCATAAACTATGGCTAGGAACAAACACAAAACTGTGGTATGAAACAAACAGCATAAACTATGGCTTGGAACAAACACGAAACTGTGGCATGAAGCAAACAGCATAAACTATGGCTTGGAACAAACACGAAACTGTGGCATGAAATAAACACAACTTACGTGGACACTGGACACGGCATGAATCAAACAAAAACTATGTGATCGCATTAAAACAAGCAATGACGCCAGCCCAACTGGCAGACAAGAACAGGCTTAAATATTGGTTTCTTGATTAGAGCAAGTGCGTGTCCCGAACACCAGAGGCAGGTGAAACTAATAAGTTGGCATGGTAACCAAAACAAACAAGGGTGCAGAAAAACAGGAACTAATGGAGTCTTAAAACTAACATAAAATAACAAAAACATAATCCAGACCAGAGATAATGACAGAATACCATGAATTGATTAACGTGGACCCCGACTTAAACAAGTTGAAAAACTTTATCGGGTGTTACCATTTAGTGGTCAATTGTACGGAATATGTACTGTACTGTGCAATCTACTAATAAAAGCTTCAATCTATCAAAAAAAACACTAGATGTTCAGTAGACCAGCGGGCGTCCATTGATACCAACGGACTCTCCAGCGTGGCCCGTTTTGACTTTGAGGCCTTCCGCTTCGTTCAGCACCAGGACCAGGCCAAGTCCAGCATCTACTTGCACTGCATCCTCAGACTCTGCGAGCCCACCAAATGCCAAGAACTGCTGGACGTGAGTAGAAACAACCCGGAATCGAGGCAGGGAAGACACGAGAATGGATGTTTTGTTCATATTTGGAGCTTTTGCCTTTCTTAGTTGTGTTTGAGATTTTTATTGATACGTTTGCATGATGCAATTTGACAAACGAATCTAATCTTTCAGGCTTGTGGCAACAGAAAAAAAAGGTCCTTGGCTCCTTTTGGACAAGAGGGCAGCGACTCTGCCACCGTTTCCGTCGGACCTCTATACACCACCGGAGAAGGTAGGACCCCCATTATGCTACTCTGGACTTAGTGTATGAAGTATAAGGCGCCGAATGGTCTATTTTTGATCTTTTTTCATAGATAAGCATTGAAGGACTGATTTTTTTTTTTTTTTGTAAATGTAAAACACTTCCTTGTGGTCTGGGGACCTGTACTGGTCCATGAAGCATTTGCTACCAGGTCGTTGAGAAACACGAAATAATTTATAAAGGACTGCATTTTCTCCGACTTAACTTTGGCTTTTCCCACTAGACCAGGGGGGTCAAACCTGTTTTCATTTTCTCCGACTTAACTTTGGCTTTTCCCACTAGACCAGGGGTGTCAAACCTGTTTTCATTGAGGGCCACACCGCAGTTATAGCTGCCAATAGAGGGCCGCATGTAACAGTAAATCAGTCATGAATTTGAATATTTTACTTTTTTTTACGTAAAGAGTATATAAAAAACACAGAAAAAAACTAGCAAGCTTAGTTGCCAGACTTTTACTCTAAAATATTTGCTGTTATTTTAATATTATTACAACATATTACTGTTAATAGAAATACAGTACCGCTGTTTAATTTTATTTTGGCAACTCAGCTGCCAGGTTTTTTACCAAAATAAAACGTGGTACCATAAAATCATCAACGTAGATTTAAAAAACAAAAAAACTTTTATTACTAATCTATAGTATATTTAGGCCTGATATTTACATCAGCACCCCAGCCCTTTAACCTTTCATTTACTATATGGATGATAACGCCGCGTCGTCCCCACACTCTGAGGGATATTAACACAACATTTTACAGAAAGTTCAAGTTTATTGTTCTTCGGTCAATGGTCAACAAAGCAAAAAAACAGTTGTACATTCATAGATTGAAAATAAAAAATGTTACAGGCCGAAAGGGTTTAGGCTGAAGTTAAACACTTATTGCGCCTAACCCTGTAAACAATTTCAAGTACAAAATAAACTTCCGAAAGTTATAAAAAGTCCTTTGCACAACATATTATAAATACACATTATAAACAACATGAACATAGTTAAACTTTATACACAGTACAGGCATGTGAAATATCCCTGTGTACATATAAGACCTTTGCACTAATTATATATACAATATATACAACAATTGTACTTCTATTATTATTTATATCTCATGTTAAAGTTAATTACCAATGATTGTCACACACACACTAGTTGTGGTGAAATTTGTCCTCTGCATTTGACCCATCCCCTTGTTCACCCCCTGGGAGGTGAGGTGAGCAGTGAGCATCAGCTGTGGCCACGCCCGGGAATCATTTTTGGTGATTTAACCCCCAATTCCAACCCTTGATGCTGAGTACCAAGCAGGGAGGTAATGGGTCCCATTTTTATAGTCTTTGGTATGACTCGGCCGGGGTTTGAACTCACAACCTACCGATCTCAGGGCGGACACTCTAACAACTAGGCCACTTAGTAGTTATTTATAGTTTTACATGCAGAAAACAATCAAATATATTTAAATGGCAAATTAAACAAATGATCATTTAACATAACTTTTACATGTAGTGAAGACTTTTGACATTTTCTAATTCATCAGTGTTTCTCATCTTTTAAAACAAAGAGCTGGCCCAAAATACTTTGTTCGGTGCAATAATCGAGGCAGCATTGAACGTCGGAGTGAAAAAAATGTTCCTTGAAATCCGAGTGGTATACAAAAAAAACGGTGTGCACGAAAACTGAGGTAATAATAATAATAATGATAATAATGGTGCAAAGCCGCCTTCCGCCCGAATGCAGCTGAGATAGGCTCCCGAACCCCCAAAAAGGGACAACCGGTAGAAAATGGATTGATGGATTAGATTTTATACAGCGCTTGTCAAGGCGTGGACTTTGGTGTGGTTTGTTTTCCCGTGGTGCAAAGCGACTGGACCGAACACGACGTGAAGGTAATGACATATTTTAATCTTAACTCAAAAAAAGGAACAAGCGAGAGGGAGCTCACAGAGGAAGTACAAAAACTTGGCGATGAAAACTAAAACTTGCACTAAAGCAAAACTATGGACAATAAAACCGAAAACACTTACTGTGACTGAGAACGAGCATGGATCATCGGCATGGATAACATGGGTGTGTAGGAGGTGATGTCGCCAGGCTGACTGCCTGGCAACAACAGGCTTAAAAAATGGTGCGGTGATTAACAGGTGCATGAGTTCAAACGAACCAGGTGCGTGACATGACAGGTGAAAACTAATTGGTAGTCATGGTGACAAAACAAACAGGAGTGCCCAATGAGTCCAAAACCAAACAGAACGTGATCACAAAACATGACAGTGCTTTTCTATTATTAGATACTCAAATTCATTCATACCTGATGGTGGTGGTAAGCTACATTCGTAGCCACAGCTGCCCTGGGGTAGACTGACAGGTACCACTGTGTACAGTCTCTTTATTGTGCAAATTTACAAAATAAACCTTCAATTTCTACTTTCTTTCCTCACTTACAGACAGGCCCGTCGCCGCTTCCTACAGTACGAGTAAGTAGAAGTGCCCCGGCTATGTGCGATTGCTCTATAAGTTCAACATTGACTACTCTAAAATGCATACAAATATCACTTCACTGCCATTTCTTCATGATTGTAATGGTCGTGCTTCAGTGAGATATTGTACATGCGGTTGACATTCAGCTGATGGAAGTGCTCTTTCAGGTGAAACCGCGGCGTCAGAGGAGCGCGACACGGACGTGACCGGCCTGGTGGTCGGCGTGGTGTTCGGCACGGCCGCCTCCGCTCTGCTGGTCCTTGGCGGCTGGTTTGTGCTGAAGAAGTTTTATTTGGCGGGACCTCGGTCCTTCAACTGAGGCTTTGTAAACACTACCTAAACTTTCATGGGTATTTTCAGTGCAGACACACTAAAACATGGATTTACGTACTTTTGTGTGTTCATGTAGCAATTTGTTTAATAAAAAAACACAATTTTTCCTTTAAAATTGAACTGATAGCTGTGCTTGCCACTTATATATTGTTGTCTTACACTTTTTAGTCTCATTTGCAAGTTTGTCCTTTGTGTGTTGCCATAATTTCAAAGTAAAAGAATGAAAACGAAGAAGAATGGACCTTATTGTCATTACAGATTAAGGACTCCAGTTTAAGGTGCAGTAGTGGAAACAAATATGGGGTAAAAATAAAAAAGACAACTGACATAAACAGACTACTATCCAAGTAGTCTTTCCCGTTAAGTTGCAAGTACCAGTCCTGTGTTTTTGTTGAGTGTTTAAATAGTGAGTCTTATTCTGCGTTGTGTAGTTTTTTAAAAAATAAAAGACACTCCACCATTCCGTCGTTTCATTATTTATTGGCAAAACGAAAGTTGATTTTCAAGGAAAAAATTAATTTTCAAGGTAAAAGTTGACTTTCAAGGAAAAAAATGATTTAAAGGCCTACTGAAATGAGATGTTCTTATTTAAACGGGGATAGCAGGTCCATTCTATGTGTCATACTTCATCATTTCGTGAAATTGCCATATTTTTGCTGAAAGGATTTAGTAGAGAACATCGACGATAAAGTTTGCAACTTTTGGTCGCTAATAAAAAAGCCTTGCCTGTACCGGAAGTAGCAGACAATGTGCACGTGACGTCACGGGTTGTAGGGCTCCTCACATTGTTTACAATCATGGCCACCAGCAGCGAGAGTGATTCAGACCGAGAAACCAACGATTTCCCCATTAATTTGAGCGAGGATGAAAGATTCGTGGATGAGGAAAGTGAGAGTGAAGGACTAGAAAAAGTTAGAAAAAAGACGAGGGCAGTGGGAGCGATTCAGATGTTATTAGACACATTTACTAGGATAATTCTGGAAAATCCTTTATCTGCTTATTGTGTTACAAGTGTTTTAGTGAGATTATACTGTCGCACCTGAAAGTCGGAGGGGCGTGGCCACGGGTGGTGTGACCGCCAGTGTCTCTGAGGGAAGCCACGTTTCTCGACGAGGTGAAGCGAAGGCAGCCGGTGGAAGCATCCCACGTTCGGGGGCGGCCGGTCGGAGGAGGCAAGAGAGTCCACAGCTGCCTCTTTAAACAGGTGCACGAGGAACGACGCTAGCTCTGCGCTCATGTCTACAGTAAGAGACGACTTATTACCACAATTTTGTCACCGAAACCTGCCGGTTGACATGTGGTAGGGAACCATGTTCGCTTGACCGCTCTGTTCCATAGTAAAGCGTCACGTCATCTTTCGGGAATGTAAACTCGGAAACACCGGTTGCGTTTGTGTTGCTAAAGGCAGCCTTAATACACTGCTTCCCAACTACATCTTTCTTCTTTGACGTGTACATTATTAATTGAACAAATTGCAAAAGATTCAGCAACACAAATGTCCAGAATACTGTGTAATTTTGCGAGTCAAGCAGATGACTTATAGCTGGGATCGGGGCTGGAACAAAATGTTCACTACAATCCGTGACGTCACGCGCACGCGTCATCATACCGCGACGTTTTCACCAGGATACTTCGCGTGAAATTTAAAATTGTAATTAAGTGAACTAATAATGTGTTGCAATGTTAATATTTCATCATTGATATATAAACTATCAGACTGCGTGGTCGCTAGTAGTGGCTTTCAGTAGGCCTTTAGAAAAAAGAAAATATTTTCAAGGTAAAAGTTGATTTTCATGACAAAAAATTATTTTCAAGGAAAAAATATATTTTTAAGGTAAAATTTTATTTTCAAGGTAAAAAATATTTTCAAGGTAAAAGTTGATTTTCATGACAAAAAATTATTTTCATGGAAAAAATTAAACAGGTCTCTACTTTCTGGCGGACTGATATCTGCTCCTTCTCATACAAAAGTCAGAAAGAACAGGAAATAAACAACATTCATTCATATAAAAAATAAAAATATAAATAACATTAAAAAAAACGTTTTATCACAAAATAAAATAATAATAATGCACAAATCCACATACCTGTGTAGGAAACACGAAGCACATACACAGGTCTCTACTTTCTGGCGGACTGATATCTGCTCCTGTGTGGTGTAAATACCATGCGTAAATACGAGCAAACAATTCAAACAGTCGACGCTCTTTTCCTTAACTAACAAAATTGTGCATCAAAAAATACTTCACTTATACCCACAACATTAATGTTTTAACTTTTAGAGTATTAGGAACGTTTAGAAATAATATTTACACAAAGAAACACGAAGCAGTCAAGAACTATTACCTTCTCGTCCAAAAATCCGAAAGAACAGGAAGTAAAGGACTGAAAAAACAGCAAAGTCACTTCCCGCATCGGACATCCGGTTCTTCAAAATAAAACCAATACTTCAAAATAAAACATACCTGTCTCGTTCATAATACAGCGCAGTGGTTCTCAACCTTTTTTCAGTGATGTACCCCCGTGAACATTTTTTTAATTAAAGTACCCCCTAATCCTGTGGTGTCCAAAGTGTGGCCCGGGGGCCATTTTTAACGGCCCCACGGCACATTTTAAAGATACAATTGAAAAAAATTAAAAACATAAAAAGTGGTATAAAAGAGCAAGCAGGTGAAATGTAACGAGAAAATGTTGCAATGCTTTAATAACACAAAGCTGCCATGCAGGCTGTTTAATTCTTTAAAAAATTATAATGAATCAAAATCAATGTCCTATTCAAGGCTTCAATTACGTCACATTAAATATTCCACTTTGAAATATTTTTTGGGGAAACTGTTGCATATTTTGTGTTTTGCCAAATAAAAACCTGAGCTGTTTTTTTTTCTTTTTTTAAAGAAGAGCCTAAAACAAAACAAAAAAACATAAACAACAATTAAACTTAAAATTGACGGATATATCTAAAGTTGATCCCGAGATTATTGTGCTAAAAGTAAAAAAAAATGTTTAAATTTTAATGAATAAGACACTTTTAGTGTGATTTGTTTTTAAGTGTCATTGCTCAAAAAATAACAATGAATGAAAATCCAAAATTAAGGCTCCAATTATTATATAATCTCAAATATTTCACCTAAAAAAGTTATTGGATGAAAATATCGCTTATTTTGTGTGTTTTCCTTTTTTTTTTCTAATGTTGATCTAAAGATTTAAAACTTGCATAATAAGAAAAATAATAATACTGAATAATGACACTTTTTTTTTTTTTTTTTACCAAAACCCTTTAGGGTCCCCGGGATCATAACTGAGTGGAGGCCAAAATTTATATTTTTTATTCATATATTGTATTGGTATTTTAAAATAAATAGCCCCCGCTTGCTTTGATTTTTCAGTGTGCTGCCCTCAGTGGAAAAAGTTTGGACACCCCTGCCCTAATCAGAGGAAAGCATTTTTGGATGAAAAAAAAAGAGATAAAGAAGTAAAATACAGCACTATGTCATCAGTTTCTGATTTATTAAATTGTATAACAGTGCAAAATATTGCTCATTTGTAGTGGTCTTTCTTGAACTATTTGGAAAAAAAATATATAAAAATAACTAAAAACTTGTTGAAAAATAAACCAGTGATTCAATTATAAATAAATATTTCTAATCATCAACTTAAAGTGCCCTCTTTGGGGATTGTATTAGACATCCATCTGGATTCATGAACTTAATTCTAAACATTTCTTCACAAAAACAGAAATCTTTAACATCAATATTTATGGAACATGTCCACAAAAAATCTAGCTGTCAACACTGAATATTGCATTGTTGTATTTCTTTTCACAGTTTATGAACTTACATTCATATTTTGTTGAAGTATTATTCAATAAATATATTTACAAAGGATTTTTGAATTGTTGCTATTTTTAGAATATTTAAAAAAAATCTCACGTACCCCTTGGCATACCTACAAGTACCCCCAAGGGTACGGGTACCCCCATTTGAGAACCACTGATATAGCGCAACAACATCACCCTATTACATTTATACCATACCATACCATACCAACTTTATATATAAAACCCTTTAAAAAGAACCACATTTGAAGAACAAGGGGCTGTATGCCACAAAGAAATACAGGCAGAGAACGGACTAAAGAATACAATTTAAGACAGAAGTAAAATACACATTGAAATTGCAAATGCAAATTATCCTAAGAACAACTTGTTAGACACTGCAAGTATTGTACTTATTACTCACCAGCGTTTTCAATCAATCAATCAATCAATGTTTACTTATATAGCCCTAAATCACTAGTGTCTCAAAGGGCTGCACAAACCACTACGACATCCTCGGTAGGCCCACATAAGGGCAAGGAAAACTCACACCCAGTGGGACGTCGGTGACAATGATGACTATGAGAACCTTGGAGAGGAGGAAAGCAATGGATGTCGAGCGGGTCCAACATGATACTGTGAAAGTTCAATCCATAATGGATCCAACACAGTCGCAAGAGTCCAGTCCAAAGCGGATCCAACACAGCAGCGAGAGTCCCGTTCACAGTGGAGCCAGCAGGAAACCATCCCAAGCGGAGGCGGATCAGCAGCGCAGAGATGTCCCCAGCTGATACACAGGCGAGCAGTACATGGCCACCGGATCGGACTGGACCCCCTCCACAAGGGAGAGTGGGACATAGGAGAAAAAGAAAAGAAACGGCAGATCAACTGGTCGAAAAAGGGAGTCTATTTAAAGGCTAGAGTATACAAATGAGTTTTAAGGTGAGACTTAAATGCTTCTACTGAGGTGGCATCTCGAACTGTTACCGGGAGGGCATTCCAGAGTACTGGACCATGAACGGAAAACGCTCTATAGCCCGCAGACTTTTTTTGGGCTCTAGGAATCACTAATAATCCGGAGTCCTTTGAAGGCAGATTTCTTGCCGGGACATATGGTACAATACAATCGGCAAGATAGGATGGAGCTAGACCGTGTAGTATTTTATACGTAAGTAGTAAAACCTTAAAGTCACATCTTAAGTGCACAGGAAGCCAGTGCAGGTGAGCCAGTATAGGTATATATGTATGTATATATGTATATAAAGGTATATACAGTATAGGTATATATGTATGTATATATGTATATAAAAGGTATATACAGTATATATGTATGTATATATGTATATAAAGGTATATACAGTACAGGTGTAATGTGATCAAACTTTCTTGTTCTTGTCAAAAGTCTAGCAGCCGCATTTTGTACCAACTGTAATCTTTTAATGCTAGACATGGGGAGACCCGAAAATAATACGTTACAGTAGTCGAGGCGAGACGTAACAAACGTATGGATAATGATCTCAGTGTCTTTAGTGGACAGAATGGAGCGAATTTTTGCTGGTAATGTGCATCTTTCTTGGAGTTAACACATTCGAAGGTGTTGAAGTCGCCATGTAAAATAGCTAATGGTAATCGGTCATTAAAAAAGAGAATACAAATTATCCTAAGAACAATTTGTTAGATACTGCAAGTATTCTACTTATTACACACCAGCTGTTTGATTGTAATGCGCATCTTTCTTGCAGTTTACACATTCAAATGTGTCGAAGTCGCCATGTAAAATAGCTAATTGTAATCGGTAGCATGTATATGGCATATCCAGTGCAAATTAGCATCGAGCTAGTTCAAAAAGTGGTGCCTTGCTTTTGATGGCTTTCTATCATGCATCTTGCTTTGTTGTCATGGGAAATTCTTACTGTACCTAAAGGTAGTCTGCTATGAATAAAGTATGTCCATTACTGTAGCACAAAACCCAAAACCGGTGAAGTTGGCACCTTGTGTTGATGGCAGAAGTCAATCAATCAATCAATCAATCAATCAATGTTTATTTATATAGCCCCAAATCACAAATGTCTCAAAGAACTGCACAAACCATTACGACTACAACATCCTCGGAAGAACCCACAAAAGGGCAAGGAAAACTCACACCCAGTGGGCAGGGAGAATTCACACCCAGTGGGACGCCAGTGACAATGCTGACTATGAGAAACCTTGGAGAGGACCTCAGATGTGGGCAACCCCCCCCCTCTAGGGGACCGAAAGCAATGGATGTGGAGCGGGTCTAACATGATACTGTGAAAGTTCAATCCATAGTGGCTCCAACACAGCCACGAGAGTTCAGTCCAAAGCGGATCCAAGACAGCAGCGAGAGTCCCGTCCGCAGGAAACCATCTCAAGCGGAGGCGGATCAGCAGCGTAGAGATGTCGAGCGGTCCATCCTGGGTCCCGACGAGCGGTCCATCCTGGGTCTTGACTCTGGACAGCCAGTACTTCATCCATGGTCATCGGACCGGACCCCCTCCACAAGGGAGGGGGGGACATAGGAGAAATAAAAGAAGCGGCAGATCAACTGGTCTAAAAAGGAGGTCTATTTAAAGGCTAGAGTATACAGATGAGTTTTAAGGTGAGACTTAAATGCTTCTACTGAGGTAGCATCTCGAATTGTTACCCGGGAGGTGGGTAGTAACGCGCTACATTTACTCCGTTACATTTACTTGAGTAATTTTTGGGATAAATTTGTACTTCTACGAGTAGTTTTTATGCAACATACTCTTACTTTTACTTGAGTATATTTATAGAGAAGAAACGCTACTTTTACTCTGTTCCATTTATCTACATTAAGCTCGCTACTCGCTACTTTTCTTTATCGATGTATTAATGTTTGTTTTGGTTAATGACAGAGCTTCAAAGTAGAATCTACGCATGCCTGCGTTTCACCAATCACATGCAGTCACTGGTGACGTTGGACCAATCAAACAGAGCCAGGCGGTCACATGACCGTGATACGTAAAACCCGACTTAAACATGTTGACAAACGTATTCAGGTGTTACCATTTAGTGGTCAATTGTACGGAATATGTACTGTACTGTGCAATCTAATAATAAAAGTTTCAATCAATCAGTCAAAAGTGTAAAGGAAAAAAAGACATTTTTTATTTCAACTGTACTTCCCGTCAAAAGCCTAAAGACTGATCGCACAGTTCCTGTCTACACAATAAAAGCGCCGCTCCATCGCGCCTGCGTTAACAAAATAAGAGTCTCCGAAAGCCAGCGCAAACAAGCTAGCAAGCTACTGAGTTTGCCGCCAATGTATTTCTTGTAAAGTGTATAAACACCAATATGGAAGCTGGACAAATAAGATGCCAAAAACCAACGACTTTCATGTGGTATTAGACAGAAAAGAAGAACTTTTTTTCTCCTCCATTTGAAAACTTGGACGTCTGATTCCAATCAATGCAAGTCATCAGAATCAGGTAATACACCAACTTATATTCTTGTCTTCATGAAAGATAGGAATCTGTATATTAAACATGCATGTATATTCATTAAAACACCTTCAACATGTGAACAAAAAAGGCAAAAATAAATAAATATAAATTATATACTGTATATATAAATATATGTACATTATACTGTATATATATGTGTGTGTGTATAAATGATTTGTGTGTATGTATGATATGTGTGTATGTGTATGTATATGTGAGGTAGATCACCTCGACTTGGTCATTTACTAAGTAATTGATAAACGTTGAAAAACTTATTGGGGTGTTACCATTTAGTGGTCAATTGAACGGAATATGTACTGTACTGTGCAATCTACTAATACAAGTTTTAATCAATCAATCAATCAATTATCTTCGACCCAACTCTCTCCTTTGAGTCACACATTAAAAGCGTTACTAAAACGGCCTTCTTTCATCTCCGTAATATCGCTAAAATTCGCTCCATTTTGTCCACTAAAGACGCCGAGATCATTATCCATGCGTTTGTTACGCCTCGTCTCGATTACTGTAACGTATTATTTTCGGGTCTCACTATGTCTAGCATTAAAAGATTACAGTTGGTACAAAATGCGGCTGCTAGACTTTTGACAAGAACAAGAAAGTTTGATCACATTACGCCTGTACTGGCCCACCTGCACTGGCTTCCTGTGCACTTAAGATGTGACTTTAAGGTTTTACTACTTACATATAAAATACTACACGGTCTAGCTCCATCCTATCTTGCCGATTGTATTGTACCATATGTCCCGGCAAGAAATCTGCCTTCAAAGGACTCCGGCTTATTAGTGATTCCCAAAGCCCAAAAAAAGTCTGCGGGCTATAGAGCGTTTTCATTTCGGCTCCAGTACTCTGGAATGCCCCTCACCGGTAACAGTTCGAGATGCCACCTCAGTAGAAGCATTTAAGTCTCACCCTTAAAACTCATCTGTATACTCCAGCCTTTAAATAGACCTCCTTTTTAGACCAGTTGATCTGCCATTTCTTTTCTTTTTCTCCTATGTCCCCCCCCTCCCTTGTGGAGGAGGTCCGGTCCGATGACCATGGATGAAGTACTGGCTGTCCAGAGTTGAGACCCAGGATGGACCGCTCATCGGGACCCAGGATGGACCGCTCGCCTGTGTATCATTTGGGGACATCTCTACGCTGCTGATCCGCCTCCGCTTGGGATGGTTTCCTGTGGACGGGACTCTCGCTGCTGTCTTGGATCCGCTTGAACTGAACTCTCGCGGCTGTGTTGGAGCCACTATGGATTGAACTTTCACAGTATCATGTTAGACCCGCTCGACATCCATTGCTTTCGGTCCCCTAGAGGGGGGGGGGGTTGCCCACATCTGAGGTCCTCTCCAAGGTTTCTCATAGTCAGCATTGTCACTGGCGTCCCACTGGATGTGAATTTTTCCTGCCCTTTTGTGGGTTCTTCCGAGGATGTTGTAGTCGTAATGATTTGGTGCAGTCCTTTGAGACATTTGTGATTTGGGGCTATATAAATAAAACATTGATTGATTGATTGATTGAATCAAATCAATGAATGCCCTACTGAGGCTATGGTGCTGTTAAGTTATTGTGGCTCAATGTGCCATTTTTTAAATTTTATTTTAATGTACTATTATTTAATATATATTATTGTTTTAGTTGCTTAAGAGATATTCCTGGCTATGAATTTGCTCATTGCTATTTTTATGTTTTTGTGCATTATTTGTTGCCGTAATCAGGTGACTCATCAGTTACTCAGTACTTGAGTAGTTTTTTTCACAACATACTTTTTACTTTAACTCAAGTAAATATTTGGGTGACGACTCCTTACTTTTACTTGAGTAAAACATCTCTAAAGTAACAGTACTCTTACTTGAGTACAATTTCTGGCTACTCCACCACCTCTGGTTAATGGTAAATAAAAACAAGGATTTGCAAATCCTTTTCAACCTATATTGAATTGA
>NC_084628.1:2438103-2471720 GCF_033978795.1 Nerophis ophidion | reverse complement strand
AGGACTAATAGACTCAAAAACTCCTTTGTCCCACACGCCATTAGACTGTACAACTCCTCTCTGGGACGGGGGGGTACTAGGATGACAGGGGATGCAAAACAATAACAGTGCACTACATTTTCATAACATGGTCACTACTGCCTACTTTGTCTTGTTTGATTGATTGATTGATTGAAACTTTTATTAGTAGATTGCACAGTACAGTACATATTCCCTACAATTGACCACTAAATGGTAACACCCCAATAAGTTTTTCAACTTGTTTAAGTCGGGGTCCACGTTAATCAATTCATGGTAAATTCATGTTATATTCTTATTTTACTGTTATATTTGTATTCCCATTGTTGCTTTTTAGTTTGTATTCTTATTGTAATATTTCTCTATTTTGTTTCCATTTAAACCCCCATTATTTACTTTTTACTTTTATTTAAATTGATCTCAACGCTGTGCACTGCTGCTGGAATTTTAATTTTCCTGAAGGAACTCTCCTGAAGGAATCAATAAAGTACTATCTATCTATCTATCTCACTAAAACACTAGTAACACAATAAGCAGATAAGAGATATTCCAGAATTATCCTAGTAAATTTGTCTGATTACATCTGAATCGCTCCCCCTGTATTTTTTTTCCCAGTCCTTCACTCTCACTTTCCTCATCCACAAATCTTTCATCTTCGCTCTAATTAATGAGGAAATTGTCGCTTTCTCAGTCTGAATCGCTCTTGCTGCTGGTGGCCATGATTGTAAACAATGTTCAGAAGTGAGGAGCTCCACAACCCGTGACGTCACGCGCACATGGTCTGCTACTTCCGGTACAGGCAAGGCTTTTTTATTAGCGACCAAAAGTTGCGAACTTTATCCTGGATGTTCTCTACTAAATCCTTTCAGCAAAAATATGGCAATATGGGGAAATGATGAAGTATGACATAGAATGGACATGCTATCCCCGTTTAAATAAGAACATCTCATTCCAGTCGGCCTTTAAGAAAAAAACGAAATAAAGTCAATGCGGACGTGTGTGGGTTGGATCATTTTCGGTAGATAATTATATGTATTTCACATATGTTGTAATAGCAAGTTTGGGTTTAATAAGGATGCGAGAGGGAAGGGAAATAGATTTGCCACATCCACCTTTATCCAATCAGTTTGTTATTTTCCGCAATGCATTGACATTTTGACCTTGCTAGCAAACATACAGTTGGGAAGGGATTAGGGAAGGAGGGGGGGTTAATCATTTTGCAATGCAGTCTGCTGAAAATGAAGGAAAGCACCACTCTACATAGGTATTGACGTTGTGGTCAGAGTTGGAATTGCCACAAATCACATTTTAATATCAGTCAATCATTGTTTATTTTTATAGCTCTGAATCACGAGTGTCTCAAAGGGCTGCACAAGCCACAACGACATCCTCGGTTCAGATCCCACATCAGGGAAAGGAAAAACTCAACCCAATGGGAGGACAATGAGAAACCTTGGAGAGGACCGCCCCCTTAGAGCGACCGGTGCAATGGATGTCGAGTGGATCTAGCATAATATTGTGAGAATCCAGTCCATAGTGGATCTAACATAATAGTGAGAGTCCAGTCCATAGTGGATCTAACATAATAGTGAGAGTCCAGTCCATAGTGGATCCGGCATAATATTGTGAGAGTCCCGTCCATAGTGGATCTAACATAATATTGTGAGAGTCCAGTCCATAGTGGATCTGCATAATGTTGTGAAAGTCCAGTCCGTAGTGGATCTAACATAATAGTGAGAGTCCAGTCCATAGTGGATCTAACATAATAGTGAGAGTCCAGTCCATAGTGGATCTAACATAATAGTGTGAGAGTCCAGTCCATAGTGGATCTAACATAATAGTGAGAGTCCAGTCCATAGTGGATCTAACATAATAGTGAGAGTCCAGTCCATATTGGATCTAGCATAATAGTGAGAGTCCAGTCCATAGTGGATCTAACATAATACTGTGAGAGTCCAGTCCATAGTGGATCTAACATAATAGTGAGAGTCCAGTCCATAGTGGATCTAACATAATAGTGAGAGTCCAGTCCATAGTGGATCCGGCATAATATTGTGAGAGTCCCGTCCATAGTGGATCTAACATAACAGTGAGAGTCTAGTCCATAGTGGATCTAACAGTGAGAGTCAAGTCAATAGTGGATCTAACATAATAGTGTGAGAGTCCAGTCCATAGTGGTTTTAGCATTATATTGTGAGAGTCCAGTCCATAGTGGATCTAGTTAATAGTGTGAGTCCAGTTCATAGCGGATCTAACATAATAGTGTGAGAGTCCAGTCCATAGTGGACCTAACATAATATTGTGAGAGTCCAGTCCATAGTGGATCTGCATAATGTTGTGAAAGTCCAGTCCGTAGTGGATCTAACATAATAGTGAGAGTCCAGTCCATAGTGGATCTAACATAATAGTGAGAGTCCAGTCCATAGTGGATCTAACATAATAGTGAGAGTCCAGTCCATAGTGGATCTAACATAATAGTGAGAGTCCAGTCCATAGTGGATCTAACATAATAGTGAGAGTCCAGTCCAATCCCCTTCCTACTGTAGAACGCTGGGGTCCAAACTTGAGATTGAAATGGTAAATGGGTTGTACATATATAGCGCTTTTCTACCCCTTTTTAAAAGGAACCCCGAAGCGCTTTGACAGTATTTCCACATTCGCCCATTCACACACACATTCACACACTGACGGTGGGAGCTGCCATGCAAGGCGCTCACCAGGACCCATCAGGAGCAAGGGTGAAGTGACTTGCCCAAGGACACAACGAATGTGACTAGGACAGTAGAAGGTGGGGATTGAACCAGTAACCTTCAGATTGCTGGCACGCAGTCCCCGGTATTTACAATACTGAGGTGTTCCTCAAGGCGCCCCTTTAAGTCCTATCAAAGTTTTTTTTTTCTTTGTAGTTGATTTATGTAACAAAGGTGTTGCTGTAGCTTGTTCAACTTATTTAGTTATACTAGAGGTGTTCCTCAAGGTTCCATTTTAGGTACACTCTTTTTCATCATTTGGGCTATTTAACAGTTGCCCTGAGAGTTCAGTTCAAAAACCTGTGAGTGATGTAAAAAAGACCCAACTGAAACGTCTACTATAGAGGATGTTGATTGTTCAGAATATACAAAATAAGAATATTAGCGAAGGAAGAAGTCCAGCCCCACGGGACCTGGATTTTGAAAATGCGGCCCCCAAAACAATTTACTTGAATATCCCTGGCATACTATACTTGTACCACACTGCACAAAGTCAGTGTTCAAAAACAAAAAAAATACAAAATTTGAACTAAGCAAAATTATCTGCCAATAGAACAAGAAAATTTGGATTGTCAATACTTTCAAAAAAAAAGTCCAATTAGTGTAACCTATACGTGCTACAAATCAATGCAGACACGCGTAAACAATTGCATCGCATACTTGTTTAACAGCCATACAGGTCACACTGAGGGTGCCCGTTTAAACAACTTTAACACTGTTACTAATATGCGCCACACTGTAAACCCACACCAAACAAGAATAAAAAACACATTTCGGGAGAACATCGGCACTGCAACACAACATAAACACAAAAGAACAAATACCCAGAATCCCATGCATCCCAACTCTTCCGGGCTACATTATACACCCCCGCTAGCACCAAATCCCCCCACCCCCTTCGTGCGTTGGTTGAGATGGGCGGAGTTGGGGGGGCGGGGTTTAGTGCTAGCGGGGGTGTATTATGTAGCACAGATGAGTCAGGGATGCATGAGATTCTGGGTATTTCTTCTTTTGTGTTTGTTGTGTTACAGTGCCAATGTTCTCTCGAAAAGTGTTTGTCATTCTTGTTTGGTGTGGGTTCACAGTGTGGCGCATATTAGTAACAGTGTTAAAGTTATTTATATTACAACCCTCAGTGTAACCTGTATGGCTGTTGACTTAGTATGCGTTGCAGTAGCTTTTATGTGTTAACAGAGGCGGAATATTAAATGTGATGGGTGTAAAAGCAGGCGCGATGACATGTGGAGGAGGTTAAAGGTATTGCAATCACTGCACACCCTCAATATTTGAGTCTAGGTGAAAATTGGAGAATCCCCGGGTGATTTCTGAGAGAGAAGCACTAAAATCCGGGAACCTCCCGGAATAATCGTTGGGGTCGGTAATTTAGCAGCTGAGCCACATCAGAGTGATCAAAGAGCCGCGGGTTGCCGAACCCTGACCTATACAAAGCAATCAGTGAACTAAACGTGTTTATTTTCTAAACACATTTAAAAGTACATTCAATTCATAATTTTGATTATTAGTTTGAGTCATAAACCTTTTATATGGACGATTGAGAATATGCCACAAAGACTGTTGCAATGAAACATTCAAAGAAAGATTAATGCTAAAGGTCCTATTGTCATAAATATGGACTCACCAACTCCGCTTCTATAGTCAAACACAGCTTTATGTCGAAGAAATCTGGCGCTGGCAGTCGGCTCTATAAAGTAGAATATTTCAGGTGAAAACGAGAATTAAAACCTACCTCGAGCAGAAATACAATAGTTTCCCCTCATGTCTGGTCTATTGGCCACTTCCTGCTACCGGCTTATAAGCACCACTAATTGGAACGCGGCGGTCATGTGACAAGGGAGGGTGCGCTAAGATCCCAAAGAGTAAATAGAGCAAGAGCGTACCAGTCACTTCCGGCTACCGGCATATAACTACAGCTGATTGGACTGCGGCGGTCACGTGACTAGAAAGCGCGCAAAGAGTAAATAGAAAGACAAGAGCCTAATAGTCTCCATAAGGGTATGTATGTATTTGACACATGCGTTACACCAGCTAACCTCAATGAACACAAAAATAGCTTAAAATAAGTATATTCTCACTAATAACAAGTGCACTTTTCTTGGTGGAAAAAAAAGACCATTTTGCTTAATATGTTGGAAATTATTCTTAAATTAAGTAAATGCTAGTGCCATTATCTTGACATAATGATACGCGATCGGCAAACTTATACTAAAAATTAATTTATTTTTCTTAATGGAAAGGCATCAAGGCAACCGCTTGTTCGTCTCGGGGTCTCCTAGCCGCTCAGGCAAATCATATTGTCTAAAAATGCATTTTTCCATTGACAACATGACATCATCACGCCAAGTGGGTGCTCTGTCAGTCAATTAGTGTGCATATACACAGCCTGGCCCCTGGTCAAATTATTTTTTAATTGTAATTTTGAAGAGTTTATCTGAAAGTGCATGAGCTATTTCTGTTCAATATTGTGTGAAATGTCACATGTTAAATGTATTTTTTTACCATGCTTGAAATAAGAAATTATTACTTTAAAGAAGTAGTTTTATACTTGTGAGTGTTGATGACACAGCTTTGCAACACTTGATATTCTAGTTTCAAGCATGTTTTACTCAATATAGGTCATCAAATATCAGCAACAATCTGTAAGATTTCACTGAGGTAATTTAAGACCAACAACCTTAAAACAAATAAAATACTAACATAAAAGCTGCTTAGTGAGAGTAATTATCTTATCAGACAGAAAATAAGCAAATATCACCCTTATTTGAGATATTTAATATTTTTAGATTTCAGTTTTTGCATTGCATATCGCTCTGTACTATGAATATGTCATAATGGGGGGGGTTTTCGCAGCTTGCTGCGAAGTTTGTTCTCCCGGGATGCAAACTGACTTTTCCTGGAAAAAAGGTAGCAGGTCGGAACATATTTATTAATCTAACTACAAATCTTGGCAGAGCATGAGGTAAACAAACATAAACAACGGCGTGGAACAAACTAAAAACTGTGGCATGAAACAAACAGCACAAACTATGGCTTTGAGATAGCACGAAACTGTGGCATGACACAAAAAGCATAAACCATGGCGTGGAACAAACACAGAACTGTGGCATAAAACAAACAGTATAAACTATGGCTTGGAACAAATACGAAACTGTGGTATGAAACAAACAGCATACACTATGGCTTGGAACAAACACGAAACTGTGGCATGAAAAAAACAGCAAAAACTATGGCTTGGAACAAACACGAAACTGTGGCATGAAACAAACAGCATAAACTATGGCGTGGAAAAAACACGAAACCGTGGCATGAAACATACAGCGTAAACTATGACTTGGAACAAACGTGAAACTGTGGCATGAAACAAACAGCATTAACTATGGCTTGGAACAAACACGAAACTGTGGCATGAAACAAACAGCATAAACTATGGCTTGGAACAAACACGAAACTGTGGCATGAAAAAAACAGCATAAACCATGGCGTGGAACAAACACGAAGCTGTGGCATGAAACAATCCACATAAACTATGGCTTGGAACAAACACAAAACTGTGGTATGAAAAAAAACAGCATAAACTATGGCTAGGAACAAACACAAAACTGTGGTATGAAACAAACAGCATAAACTATGGCTTGGAACAAACACGAAACTGTGGCATGAAGCAAACAGCATAAACTATGGCTTGGAACAAACACGAAACTGTGGCATGAAATAAACACAACTTACGTGGACACTGGACACGGCATGAATCAAACAAAAACTATGTGATCGCATTAAAACAAGCAATGACGCCAGCCCAACTGGCAGACAAGAACAGGCTTAAATATTGGTTTCTTGATTAGAGCAAGTGCGTGTCCCGAACACCAGAGGCAGGTGAAACTAATAAGTTGGCATGGTAACCAAAACAAACAAGGGTGCAGAAAAACAGGAACTAATGGAGTCTTAAAACTAACATAAAATAACAAAAACATAATCCAGACCAGAGATAATGACAGAATACCATGAATTGATTAACGTGGACCCCGACTTAAACAAGTTGAAAAACTTTATCGGGTGTTACCATTTAGTGGTCAATTGTACGGAATATGTACTGTACTGTGCAATCTACTAATAAAAGCTTCAATCTATCAAAAAAAACACTAGATGTTCAGTAGACCAGCGGGCGTCCATTGATACCAACGGACTCTCCAGCGTGGCCCGTTTTGACTTTGAGGCCTTCCGCTTCGTTCAGCACCAGGACCAGGCCAAGTCCAGCATCTACTTGCACTGCATCCTCAGACTCTGCGAGCCCACCAAATGCCAAGAACTGCTGGACGTGAGTAGAAACAACCCGGAATCGAGGCAGGGAAGACACGAGAATGGATGTTTTGTTCATATTTGGAGCTTTTGCCTTTCTTAGTTGTGTTTGAGATTTTTATTGATACGTTTGCATGATGCAATTTGACAAACGAATCTAATCTTTCAGGCTTGTGGCAACAGAAAAAAAAGGTCCTTGGCTCCTTTTGGACAAGAGGGCAGCGACTCTGCCACCGTTTCCGTCGGACCTCTATACACCACCGGAGAAGGTAGGACCCCCATTATGCTACTCTGGACTTAGTGTATGAAGTATAAGGCGCCGAATGGTCTATTTTTGATCTTTTTTCATAGATAAGCATTGAAGGACTGATTTTTTTTTTTTTTTGTAAATGTAAAACACTTCCTTGTGGTCTGGGGACCTGTACTGGTCCATGAAGCATTTGCTACCAGGTCGTTGAGAAACACGAAATAATTTATAAAGGACTGCATTTTCTCCGACTTAACTTTGGCTTTTCCCACTAGACCAGGGGGGTCAAACCTGTTTTCATTTTCTCCGACTTAACTTTGGCTTTTCCCACTAGACCAGGGGTGTCAAACCTGTTTTCATTGAGGGCCACACCGCAGTTATAGCTGCCAATAGAGGGCCGCATGTAACAGTAAATCAGTCATGAATTTGAATATTTTACTTTTTTTTACGTAAAGAGTATATAAAAAACACAGAAAAAAACTAGCAAGCTTAGTTGCCAGACTTTTACTCTAAAATATTTGCTGTTATTTTAATATTATTACAACATATTACTGTTAATAGAAATACAGTACCGCTGTTTAATTTTATTTTGGCAACTCAGCTGCCAGGTTTTTTACCAAAATAAAACGTGGTACCATAAAATCATCAACGTAGATTTAAAAAACAAAAAAACTTTTATTACTAATCTATAGTATATTTAGGCCTGATATTTACATCAGCACCCCAGCCCTTTAACCTTTCATTTACTATATGGATGATAACGCCGCGTCGTCCCCACACTCTGAGGGATATTAACACAACATTTTACAGAAAGTTCAAGTTTATTGTTCTTCGGTCAATGGTCAACAAAGCAAAAAAACAGTTGTACATTCATAGATTGAAAATAAAAAATGTTACAGGCCGAAAGGGTTTAGGCTGAAGTTAAACACTTATTGCGCCTAACCCTGTAAACAATTTCAAGTACAAAATAAACTTCCGAAAGTTATAAAAAGTCCTTTGCACAACATATTATAAATACACATTATAAACAACATGAACATAGTTAAACTTTATACACAGTACAGGCATGTGAAATATCCCTGTGTACATATAAGACCTTTGCACTAATTATATATACAATATATACAACAATTGTACTTCTATTATTATTTATATCTCATGTTAAAGTTAATTACCAATGATTGTCACACACACACTAGTTGTGGTGAAATTTGTCCTCTGCATTTGACCCATCCCCTTGTTCACCCCCTGGGAGGTGAGGTGAGCAGTGAGCATCAGCTGTGGCCACGCCCGGGAATCATTTTTGGTGATTTAACCCCCAATTCCAACCCTTGATGCTGAGTACCAAGCAGGGAGGTAATGGGTCCCATTTTTATAGTCTTTGGTATGACTCGGCCGGGGTTTGAACTCACAACCTACCGATCTCAGGGCGGACACTCTAACAACTAGGCCACTTAGTAGTTATTTATAGTTTTACATGCAGAAAACAATCAAATATATTTAAATGGCAAATTAAACAAATGATCATTTAACATAACTTTTACATGTAGTGAAGACTTTTGACATTTTCTAATTCATCAGTGTTTCTCATCTTTTAAAACAAAGAGCTGGCCCAAAATACTTTGTTCGGTGCAATAATCGAGGCAGCATTGAACGTCGGAGTGAAAAAAATGTTCCTTGAAATCCGAGTGGTATACAAAAAAAACGGTGTGCACGAAAACTGAGGTAATAATAATAATAATGATAATAATGGTGCAAAGCCGCCTTCCGCCCGAATGCAGCTGAGATAGGCTCCCGAACCCCCAAAAAGGGACAACCGGTAGAAAATGGATTGATGGATTAGATTTTATACAGCGCTTGTCAAGGCGTGGACTTTGGTGTGGTTTGTTTTCCCGTGGTGCAAAGCGACTGGACCGAACACGACGTGAAGGTAATGACATATTTTAATCTTAACTCAAAAAAAGGAACAAGCGAGAGGGAGCTCACAGAGGAAGTACAAAAACTTGGCGATGAAAACTAAAACTTGCACTAAAGCAAAACTATGGACAATAAAACCGAAAACACTTACTGTGACTGAGAACGAGCATGGATCATCGGCATGGATAACATGGGTGTGTAGGAGGTGATGTCGCCAGGCTGACTGCCTGGCAACAACAGGCTTAAAAAATGGTGCGGTGATTAACAGGTGCATGAGTTCAAACGAACCAGGTGCGTGACATGACAGGTGAAAACTAATTGGTAGTCATGGTGACAAAACAAACAGGAGTGCCCAATGAGTCCAAAACCAAACAGAACGTGATCACAAAACATGACAGTGCTTTTCTATTATTAGATACTCAAATTCATTCATACCTGATGGTGGTGGTAAGCTACATTCGTAGCCACAGCTGCCCTGGGGTAGACTGACAGGTACCACTGTGTACAGTCTCTTTATTGTGCAAATTTACAAAATAAACCTTCAATTTCTACTTTCTTTCCTCACTTACAGACAGGCCCGTCGCCGCTTCCTACAGTACGAGTAAGTAGAAGTGCCCCGGCTATGTGCGATTGCTCTATAAGTTCAACATTGACTACTCTAAAATGCATACAAATATCACTTCACTGCCATTTCTTCATGATTGTAATGGTCGTGCTTCAGTGAGATATTGTACATGCGGTTGACATTCAGCTGATGGAAGTGCTCTTTCAGGTGACACCGCGGCGTCAGAGGAGCGCGACACGGACGTGACCGGCCTGGTGGTCGGCGTGGTGTTCGGCACGGCCGCCTCCGCTCTGCTGGTCCTTGGCGGCTGGTTTGTGCTGAAGAAGTTTTATTTGGCGGGACCTCGGTCCTTCAACTGAGGCTTTGTAAACACTACCTAAACTTTCATGGGTATTTTCAGTGCAGACACACTAAAACATGGATTTACGTACTTTTGTGTGTTCATGTAGCAATTTGTTTAATAAAAAAACACAATTTTTCCTTTACAATTGAACTGATAGCTGTGCTTGCCACTTATATATTGTTGTCTTACACTTTTTAGTCTCATTTGCAAGTTTGTCCTTTGTGTGTTGCCATAATTTCAAAGTAAAAGAATGAAAACGAAGAAGAATGGACCTTATTGTCATTACAGATTAAGGACTCCAGTTTAAGGTGCAGTAGTGGAAACAAATATGGGGTAAAAATAAAAAAGACAACTGACATAAACAGACTACTATCCAAGTAGTCTTTCCCGTTAAGTTGCAAGTACCAGTCCTGTGTTTTTGTTGAGTGTTTAAATAGTGAGTCTTATTCTGCGTTGTGTAGTTTTTTAAAAAATAAAAGACACTCCACCATTCCGTCGTTTCATTATTTATTGGCAAAACGAAAGTTGATTTTCAAGGAAAAAATTAATTTTCAAGGTAAAAGTTGACTTTCAAGGAAAAAAATGATTTAAAGGCCTACTGAAATGAGATGTTCTTATTTAAACGGGGATAGCAGGTCCATTCTATGTGTCATACTTCATCATTTCGTGAAATTGCCATATTTTTGCTGAAAGGATTTAGTAGAGAACATCGACGATAAAGTTTGCAACTTTTGGTCGCTAATAAAAAAGCCTTGCCTGTACCGGAAGTAGCAGACAATGTGCACGTGACGTCACGGGTTGTAGGGCTCCTCACATTGTTTACAATCATGGCCACCAGCAGCGAGAGTGATTCAGACCGAGAAACCAACGATTTCCCCATTAATTTGAGCGAGGATGAAAGATTCGTGGATGAGGAAAGTGAGAGTGAAGGACTAGAAAAAGTTAGAAAAAAGACGAGGGCAGTGGGAGCGATTCAGATGTTATTAGACACATTTACTAGGATAATTCTGGAAAATCCTTTATCTGCTTATTGTGTTACAAGTGTTTTAGTGAGATTATACTGTCGCACCTGAAAGTCGGAGGGGCGTGGCCACGGGTGGTGTGACCGCCAGTGTCTCTGAGGGAAGCCACGTTTCTCGACGAGGTGAAGCGAAGGCAGCCGGTGGAAGCATCCCACGTTCGGGGGCGGCCGGTCGGAGGAGGCAAGAGAGTCCACAGCTGCCTCTTTAAACAGGTGCACGAGGAACGACGCTAGCTCTGCGCTCATGTCTACAGTAAGAGACGACTTATTACCACAATTTTGTCACCGAAACCTGCCGGTTGACATGTGGTAGGGAACCATGTTCGCTTGACCGCTCTGTTCCATAGTAAAGCGTCACGTCATCTTTCGGGAATGTAAACTCGGAAACACCGGTTGCGTTTGTGTTGCTAAAGGCAGCCTTAATACACTGCTTCCCAACTACATCTTTCTTCTTTGACGTGTACATTATTAATTGAACAAATTGCAAAAGATTCAGCAACACAAATGTCCAGAATACTGTGTAATTTTGCGAGTCAAGCAGATGACTTATAGCTGGGATCGGGGCTGGAACAAAATGTTCACTACAATCCGTGACGTCACGCGCACGCGTCATCATACCGCGACGTTTTCACCAGGATACTTCGCGTGAAATTTAAAATTGTAATTAAGTGAACTAATAATGTGTTGCAATGTTAATATTTCATCATTGATATATAAACTATCAGACTGCGTGGTCGCTAGTAGTGGCTTTCAGTAGGCCTTTAGAAAAAAGAAAATATTTTCAAGGTAAAAGTTGATTTTCATGACAAAAAATTATTTTCAAGGAAAAAATATATTTTTAAGGTAAAATTTTATTTTCAAGGTAAAAAATATTTTCAAGGTAAAAGTTGATTTTCATGACAAAAAATTATTTTCATGGAAAAAATTAAACAGGTCTCTACTTTCTGGCGGACTGATATCTGCTCCTTCTCATACAAAAGTCAGAAAGAACAGGAAATAAACAACATTCATTCATATAAAAAATAAAAATATAAATAACATTAAAAAAAACGTTTTATCACAAAATAAAATAATAATAATGCACAAATCCACATACCTGTGTAGGAAACACGAAGCACATACACAGGTCTCTACTTTCTGGCGGACTGATATCTGCTCCTGTGTGGTGTAAATACCATGCGTAAATACGAGCAAACAATTCAAACAGTCGACGCTCTTTTCCTTAACTAACAAAATTGTGCATCAAAAAATACTTCACTTATACCCACAACATTAATGTTTTAACTTTTAGAGTATTAGGAACGTTTAGAAATAATATTTACACAAAGAAACACGAAGCAGTCAAGAACTATTACCTTCTCGTCCAAAAATCCGAAAGAACAGGAAGTAAAGGACTGAAAAAACAGCAAAGTCACTTCCCGCATCGGACATCCGGTTCTTCAAAATAAAACCAATACTTCAAAATAAAACATACCTGTCTCGTTCATAATACAGCGCAGTGGTTCTCAACCTTTTTTCAGTGATGTACCCCCGTGAACATTTTTTTAATTAAAGTACCCCCTAATCCTGTGGTGTCCAAAGTGTGGCCCGGGGGCCATTTTTAACGGCCCCACGGCACATTTTAAAGATACAATTGAAAAAAATTAAAAACATAAAAAGTGGTATAAAAGAGCAAGCAGGTGAAATGTAACGAGAAAATGTTGCAATGCTTTAATAACACAAAGCTGCCATGCAGGCTGTTTAATTCTTTAAAAAATTATAATGAATCAAAATCAATGTCCTATTCAAGGCTTCAATTACGTCACATTAAATATTCCACTTTGAAATATTTTTTGGGGAAACTGTTGCATATTTTGTGTTTTGCCAAATAAAAACCTGAGCTGTTTTTTTTTCTTTTTTTAAAGAAGAGCCTAAAACAAAACAAAAAAACATAAACAACAATTAAACTTAAAATTGACGGATATATCTAAAGTTGATCCCGAGATTATTGTGCTAAAAGTAAAAAAAAATGTTTAAATTTTAATGAATAAGACACTTTTAGTGTGATTTGTTTTTAAGTGTCATTGCTCAAAAAATAACAATGAATGAAAATCCAAAATTAAGGCTCCAATTATTATATAATCTCAAATATTTCACCTAAAAAAGTTATTGGATGAAAATATCGCTTATTTTGTGTGTTTTCCTTTTTTTTTTCTAATGTTGATCTAAAGATTTAAAACTTGCATAATAAGAAAAATAATAATACTGAATAATGACACTTTTTTTTTTTTTTTTTACCAAAACCCTTTAGGGTCCCCGGGATCATAACTGAGTGGAGGCCAAAATTTATATTTTTTATTCATATATTGTATTGGTATTTTAAAATAAATAGCCCCCGCTTGCTTTGATTTTTCAGTGTGCTGCCCTCAGTGGAAAAAGTTTGGACACCCCTGCCCTAATCAGAGGAAAGCATTTTTGGATGAAAAAAAAAGAGATAAAGAAGTAAAATACAGCACTATGTCATCAGTTTCTGATTTATTAAATTGTATAACAGTGCAAAATATTGCTCATTTGTAGTGGTCTTTCTTGAACTATTTGGAAAAAAAATATATAAAAATAACTAAAAACTTGTTGAAAAATAAACCAGTGATTCAATTATAAATAAATATTTCTAATCATCAACTTAAAGTGCCCTCTTTGGGGATTGTATTAGACATCCATCTGGATTCATGAACTTAATTCTAAACATTTCTTCACAAAAACAGAAATCTTTAACATCAATATTTATGGAACATGTCCACAAAAAATCTAGCTGTCAACACTGAATATTGCATTGTTGTATTTCTTTTCACAGTTTATGGACTTACATTCATATTTTGTTGAAGTATTATTCAATAAATATATTTACAAAGGATTTTTGAATTGTTGCTATTTTTAGAATATTTAAAAAAAATCTCACGTACCCCTTGGCATACCTACAAGTACCCCCAAGGGTACGGGTACCCCCATTTGAGAACCACTGATATAGCGCAACAACATCACACTATTACATTTATACCATACCATACCATACCAACTTTATATATAAAACCCTTTAAAAAGAACCACATTTGAAGAACAAGGGGCTGTATGCCACAAAGAAATACAGGCAGAGAACGGACTAAAGAATACAATTTAAGACAGAAGTAAAATACACATTGAAATTGCAAATGCAAATTATCCTAAGAACAACTTGTTAGACACTGCAAGTATTGTACTTATTACTCACCAGCGTTTTCAATCAATCAATCAATCAATGTTTACTTATATAGCCCTAAATCACTAGTGTCTCAAAGGGCTGCACAAACCACTACGACATCCTCGGTAGGCCCACATAAGGGCAAGGAAAACTCACACCCAGTGGGACGTCGGTGACAATGATGACTATGAGAACCTTGGAGAGGAGGAAAGCAATGGATGTCGAGCGGGTCCAACATGATACTGTGAAAGTTCAATCCATAATGGATCCAACACAGTCGCAAGAGTCCAGTCCAAAGCGGATCCAACACAGCAGCGAGAGTCCCGTTCACAGTGGAGCCAGCAGGAAACCATCCCAAGCGGAGGCGGATCAGCAGCGCAGAGATGTCCCCAGCCGATACACAGGCGAGCAGTACATGGCCACCGGATCGGACTGGACCCCCTCCACAAGGGAGAGTGGGACATAGGAGAAAAAGAAAAGAAACGGCAGATCAACTGGTCGAAAAAGGGAGTCTATTTAAAGGCTAGAGTATACAAATGAGTTTTAAGGTGAGACTTAAATGCTTCTACTGAGGTGGCATCTCGAACTGTTACCGGGAGGGCATTCCAGAGTACTGGACCATGAACGGAAAACGCTCTATAGCCCGCAGACTTTTTTTGGGCTCTAGGAATCACTAATAATCCGGAGTCCTTTGAAGGCAGATTTCTTGCCGGGACATATGGTACAATACAATCGGCAAGATAGGATGGAGCTAGACCGTGTAGTATTTTATACGTAAGTAGTAAAACCTTAAAGTCACATCTTAAGTGCACAGGAAGCCAGTGCAGGTGAGCCAGTATAGGTATATATGTATGTATATATGTATATAAAGGTATATACAGTACAGGTGTAATGTGATCAAACTTTCTTGTTCTTGTCAAAAGTCTAGCAGCCGCATTTTGTACCAACTGTAATCTTTTAATGCTAGACATGGGGAGACCCGAAAATAATACGTTACAGTAGTCGAGGCGAGACGTAACAAACGTATGGATAATGATCTCAGTGTCTTTAGTGGACAGAATGGAGCGAATTTTTGCTGGTAATGTGCATCTTTCTTGGAGTTAACACATTCGAAGGTGTTGAAGTCGCCATGTAAAATAGCTAATGGTAATCGGTCATTAAAAAAGAGAATACAAATTATCCTAAGAACAATTTGTTAGATACTGCAAGTATTCTACTTATTACACACCAGCTGTTTGATTGTAATGCGCATCTTTCTTGCAGTTTACACATTCAAATGTGTCGAAGTCGCCATGTAAAATAGCTAATTGTAATCGGTAGCATGTATATGGCATATCCAGTGCAAATTAGCATCGAGCTAGTTCAAAAAGTGGTGCCTTGCTTTTGATGGCTTTCTATCATGCATCTTGCTTTGTTGTCATGGGAAATTGTTACTGTACCTAAAGGTAGTCTGCTATGAATAAAGTATGTCCATTACTGTAGCACAAAACCCAAAACCGGTGAAGTTGGCACCTTGTGTTAATGGCAGAAGTCAATCAATCAATCAATGTTTATTTATATAGCCCCAAATCACAAATGTCTCAAAGGACTGCACAAATCATTACGACTACAACATCCTCGGAAGAACCCACAAAAGGGCAAGGAAAACTCACACCCAGTGGGCAGGGAGAATTCACATCCAGTGGGACGCCAGTGACAATGCCGACTATGAGAAACCTTGGAGAGGACCTCAGATGTGGGCAATCCCCCCCCCCTCTAGGGGACCGAAAGCAATGGATGTCGAGCGGGTCTAACATGATACTGTGAAAGTTCAATCCATAGTGGCTCCAACACAGCCACGAGAGTTCAGTCCAAAGCGGATCCAAGACAGCAGCAAGAGTCCCGTCCGCAGGAAACCATCTCAAGCGGAGGCGGATCAGCAGTGTAGAGATGTCGAGCGGTCCATCCTGGGTCCCGACGAGCAGTCCATCCTGGGTCTTGACTCTGGACAGCCAGTACTTCATCCATGGTCATCGGACCGGACCCCCTCCACAAGGGAGGGGGGGACATAGGAGAAATAAAAGAAGCGGCAGATCAACTGGTCTACAAAGGAGGTCTATTTAAAGGCTAGAGTATACAGATGAGTTTTAAGGTGAGACTTAAATGCTTCTACTGAGGTAGCATCTCGAACTGTTACCGGGAGGTGGGTAGTAACGCGCTACATTTACTCCGTTACATTTACTTGAGTAATTTTTGGGATAAATTGTACTTCTACGAGTAGTTTTTATGCAACATACTCTTACTTTTACTTGAGTATATTTATAGAGAAGAAACGCTACTTTTACTCTGTTCCATTTATCTACATTAAGCTCGCTACTCGCTACTTTTTTTTATCGATCTAATAATGTTTGTTTTGGTTAATGACAGAGCTTCAAAGTAGAATCTACGCATGTCTGTGTTTCACCAATCACATGCAGTCACTGGTGACGTTGGACCAATCAAAGAGAGCCAGGCGGTCACATGACCGTGACACGTAAAACCCGACTTAAACAAGTTGAAAAACGTATTCAGGTGTAACCATTTAGTGGTCAATTGTACAGAATATGTACTGTACTGTGCAATCTAATAATAAAAGTTTCAATCAATCAATCAAAAGTGTAAAGGAAAAAAAGACATTTTTTATTTCAACCGTACTTCCCGTCAAAAGCCTAAAGACTGATCGCACAGTTCCTGTCTTCACAATAAAAGCGCCGCTCCATCGCGCCTGCGCTAACAAAATAAGAGTCTCCGAAAGCCAGCGCAAACAAGCTAGCAAGCTACTGAGTTTGCCGCCAATGTATTTCTTGTAAAGTGTATAAAAAACAATATGGAAGCTGGACAAATAAGATGCCAAAAACCAACGACTTTCATGTGGTATTAGACAGAAAAGAAGAACTTTTTTTCTCCTCCATTTGAAAACTTGGACGTCTGATTCCAATCAATGCAAGTCATCAGAATCAGGTAATACACCAACTTATATTCTTGTCTTCATGAAAGATAGGAATCTGTATGTTAAACATGCATGTATATTCATTAAAACACCTTCAACATGTGAACAAAAACGGCAAAATAAATAAATATAAATTATATACTGTATATATAAATATATGTACATATATATATATGTGTGTGTGTGTAAATGATTTGTGTGTATGTATGATATGTGTGTATGTGTATGTATATGTGAGGTAGATCACCTCGACTTGGTCATTTACTAAGTAATTGATAAACGTTGAAAAACTTATTGGGGTGTTACCATTTAGTGGTCAATTGTACGGAATATGTACTGTACTGTGCAATCTAATAATACAAGTTTTAATCAATCAATCAATCAATTATCTTCGACCCAACTCTCTCCTTTGAGTCACACATTAAAAGCGTTACTAAAACGGCCTTCTTTCATCTCCGTAACATCGCTAAAATTCGCTCCATTTTGTCCACTAAAGACGCCGAGATCATTATCCATGCGTTTGTTACGCCTCGTCTCGATTACTGTAACGTATTATTTTCGGGTCTCCCCATGTCTAGCATTAAAAGATTACAGTTGGTACAAAATGCGGCTGCTAGACTTTTGACAAGAACAAGAAAGTTTGATCACATTACGCCTGTACTGTATATACCTTTATATACATATATACATACATATATACCTGTACTGTATATACCTTTATATACATATATACATACATATATACCTGTACTGGCTCACCTGCACTGGCTTCCTGTGCACTTAAGATGTGACTTTAAGGTTTTACTACTTACGTATAAAATACCACACGGTCTAGCTCCATCCTATCTTGCCGATTGTATTGTACCATATGTCCCAGCAAGAAATCTGCCTTCAAAGGACTCCGGCTTATTAGTGATTCCCAAAGCCCAAAAAAAGTCTGCGGGCTATAAAGCGTTTTCCGTTCGGTCTCCAGTACTCTGGAATGCCCTCCCGGTAACAGTTCGAGATGCCACCTCAGTAGAAGCATTTAAGTCTCACCTTAAAACTCATCTGTATACTCCAGCCTTTAAATAGACCTCCTTTTTAGACCAGTTGATCTGCCGTTTCTTTTCTTTTTCTCCTATGTCCCCCCCTCCCTTGTGGAGGGGGTCCGGTCCGATGACCATGGATGAAGTACTGGCTGTCCAGAGTCGAGACCCAGGATGGACCGCTCGTCGGGACCCAGGATGGACTGCTCGCCTGTGTATCGTTTGGGGACATCTCTACGCTGCTGATCCGCCTCCGCTTGAGATGGTTTCCTGTGGACGGGACTCTCGCTGCTGTCTTGGATCCGCTTGAACTGAACTCTCGCGGCTGTGTTGGAGCCACTATGGATTGAACTTTCACAGTATCATGTTAGACCCGCTCCACATCCATTGCTTTCGGTCCCCTAGAGGGTGGGGGGTGGGGGGGGGTTGCCCACATCTGAGGTCCTCTCCAAGGTTTCTCATAGTCAGCATTGTCACTGGCGTCCCACTGGATGTGAATTCTTCCTGCCCACTGGGTGTGAGTTTTCCTTGCCCTTTTGTGGGTTCTTCCGAGGATGTTGTAGTCGTAATGATTTGTGCAGTCCTTTGAGACATTTGTGATTTGGGGCTATATAAATAAACATTGATTGATTGATTGATTGAATCAAATCAATGAATGCCTACTGAGCCTATGGTGCTGTTAAGTTATTGTGGCTCAATGTGCCATTTTTTTA
Source organism: Nerophis ophidion (assembly GCF_033978795.1). NCBI lineage: Eukaryota > Metazoa > Chordata > Actinopteri > Syngnathiformes > Syngnathidae > Nerophis > Nerophis ophidion. Next base: position 2,452,619 of record NC_084628.1, on the reverse strand, counting down.
AATTTTATTTTAATGTACTATTATTTAATATATATTATTGTTTTAGTTGCTTAAGAGATATTCCAGGCTCTGAATTTGCTCATTGCTATTTTTATGTTTTTGTGCATTATTTGTTGCCGTAATCAGGTGACTCATCAGTTACTCAGTACTTGAGTAGTTTTTTCACAACATACTTTTTACTTTTACTCAAGTAAATATTTGGGTGACGACTCCTTACTTTTACTTGAGTAATACATCTCTAAAGTAACAGTACTCTTACTTGAGTACAATTTCTGGCTACTCCACCCACCTCTGGTTAATGGTAAACAAAAACAAGGATTTGCAAATCCTTTTCAACCTATATTGAATTGAATAGACTGCAAAGAAAAGATACTTAATGTTCGCACTGAGAATCTTTGTTATTTTTTGCATTTATTAGCTCTTTTGGAATTTGATGCCTGCAAGATGTTTCAAAAAACGCTGGCACAAGTGGCAAAAAAAAGACTGAGAAAGTTGAGGAATGCTCATCAAACACTTATTTGGAATGTCGCACAGGTGAACAGGTGGGTGCCATGATTGGCTATAAAAACAGCTTCCATGAAATGCTCAGTCATTCACAAACAAGGATGGGGCGAGGGTCACCACTTTGTCAACAAATGCGTGAGGAAATAGTCCAACTGTTTAAGAACAACATTTCTCAACCAGCTATTGCAAGGAATTTATGGATTTCACCATCTACAGTCTGTAAAATCATCAAAAGGTTCAGAGAATCTGGACAAATCACTGCACGTAAGCGATGGTATTACGGACCTTCGATGCCTCAGGCGGTACTGCATCAAAAAGTGTGGGTTCAGGAACACTTCAGAAAACGTGCTGTCAGTAACTACAGTTGGTCGCTACATCCATAAGTGCAAGTTAAAAATCTATTATGCAAAGCGAACGCCATTTATCAACAACACCCAGAAAGTCCGCCCGAGCTCATCTAAGATGGACTGATGCAATGTGGAAAAGTCTTCTGTGGTCTGACGAGTCCACATTTCAAATTGTTGTTGGAAACTGTGGACGTCGTCTCTTTCGGAAATAACCATCCGGATTGTTCTAGGCACAAAGTTGAAAAGCCAGCATGTGTGATGGTATGGGGGTGCATTAGTGCCCAAGGCATGGGTAACTTACACATGTGTGATGGTATGGGGGTGTATTAGTGCCCAAGGCATGGGTAACTTACACATCTGTGAAGGCACCATTAATGCTGAAAGGTCCATACAGGTTTTGGAGCAACATATGTTGTCATCCAAGCAACGTTATCATGGACGCCCCTGCTTGTTTCAGCAAGACATTGCCAAGCCACGTGTTACAACAGCGTGGCTTTGAAGTAAAAGAGTGCGGGTACTAGACTGGCCTGCCTGTAGTCCAGACATGTCTCCCATGGAAAATGTGTGGCGCATTATGAAGCGTAAAATACGACAGCGGAGACCCCGGACTGTTGAAGGACTGAAGCTCTACATAAAACAAGAATGGGAAAGAATTCCACTTTCAAAGCTTCAACAATTAGTTGCCTCAGTTCCCAAACGTTTATTGATCTATTAATGTTTGTTTTGGTTACTAGACTGGCCTGCCTGTAGTCCAGACATGTCTCCCATCGAAAATGTGTGACGCATTATGAAGCGTAAAATACGACAGCGGAGACCCCGGACTGTTGAAGGACTGAAGCTCTACATAAAACAAGAATGGGAAAGAATTCCACTTTCAAAGCTTCAACAATTAATTACCTCAGTTCCCAAACGTTTATCGATCTATTAATGTTTGTTTTGGTTAATGACAGAGCTTCAAAGTAGAATCTACGCATGCCTGTGTTTCACCAATCACATGCAGTCACTGGTGACGTTGGACCAATCAAAGAGAGCCAGGCGGTCACATGACCGTGATACGTAAAACCCGACTTAAACAAGTTGAAAAACGTATTCAGGTGTAACCATTTAGTGGTCAATTGTTGCCTCAGTTCCCAAACGTTTATTGAGTGTTGTTAAACGAAAAGGTGATGCAACAGAGTGGTGAACATGCCCTTTCCCAACTACTTTGGCACAAGTTGCAGCCATGAAATTCTAAATTGATTATTATTTGCAAAAAAAAAAAAAGTTTATGAGTTTGAACATCAAATATGTTGTGTTTGTAGCATATTCAACTGAATATGGGTTGAAAAGGATTTGCAAATCATTGTATTCTGTTTATATTTACATCTAACACAATTGCCCAACTCATATGGAAACAGGGTTTGTACATTAAAGTATAATGTCTATACTACATTGTAAGACAAAAAGCCACTTCAATTGTTTTGGTTTATTTTAAAAACACATTTACATTGTATTGCTCTTTTCAAAAATAAACTGTGTCCAAAGTCAACTTCTGTGGTGAAATAGATGTTTCAATCATCATCACACATATGTTCTATGAGTATGTACAGGAATGTAGTAGAGAACAGTACAAAAAGTTTGGGCTGGCAAAAAAATGACATATTTTGCCGTATTTGTAAAACGGTAAAGGTTTTGGGTTTTCCGAATATTATCACCTCAAGTCCAATATTTTAAAACCCAAATATACAAAAACACATTAATAGTTCCACAACACTGTACAAAAACACAAAAGGCATGCGTTCATTTGCTATAAACATGAATTACAAATTGTGAGCAAAACCATAACATTGTAGTCATTAACAAGTCAAGGCAACCAATATAAAAAACAATTACACAAAACAAAAGGTAAAATATTACATTTGTATATAAATCACTGTTACAAGTAATACTTTTTTTTCCTGAGAACGGACTCCATGCTACGGTGCTACAACACTGCCAATAGGTTTTGGCACTAAAAACAATTTTTTGCGGCCATTGTTGTCAGGCTTGCCACTGACAGTTTGTTTGTATTTTAGTTTTTCCTCTGTGTGTTTAGTATTTCCTGTCAGCGCTCTTATTTTGTCTGTTTCCTGTTTTTTCCCCTGTGCGGAAGAATAGTCTCCACTGCGGTGTAGACTAATGGGGATCCTTAATAAACTGAACTGCGCTGTTTTCCCTCAGATGCGGCTGATTGGCACCTGGCCACACCTGGTGTCAATAAGCCCGCTCCTATTTGAACCTGTTTTGTCCTCCAGTCGAGTGCTGGTTTATTGTCTTGTCGATGTCACTTCTTGTCGCTCTTGTCATTGCTACCTGTCGTGTCGTGTCGTATGTTGTCGAGTCAATACGGCGTTGCGGTAAGCTAAATTTAGTTAGATGTTTCAAGCTTACTGTCTTTTGTTTCCTGCTTCCAGTTTGTTTTCTTATTATAAGTACGACTTCTATTTCCTGCTAGATACCAGCTAGCTTCCACGCTAGGGCTTTTTGTTTGTTATCCGCCCACGTGCGCGCTTTTTGTTTGTACCCTTTGTTTGGTTTTGTTCTAGTATTTTATCATGTTTTCCTGCAAAATGCCTCCGTCCTTCTCTGCATCTTGGGGTTCAACACCAACTAACTCTGACAATTATAGAACAAGATGTTAAAATCTTTATAAGTTTTTTTTTAACAATATGAGAGCCCTCTAGACACAACACCCTTTAGTCATCTTTACATTCTTTTAAATCCAATTGTGAATTGTGAATTGTATTTTATATAGCGCTTTTCTCTAGTGACTCAAAGCACTTTACATAGTGAAACCCAATATCTAAGTTAGATTAAAACCAGTGTGGGTGGTACTGGGAGCAGGTGGGTAAAGTGTCTTGCCCAAGGACACAACGGCAGTGACTAGGATGGCGGAAGCGGGAATTGAACCTGCAACCCTCAAGTTGCTGGCACGGCCGCTCTACCAACCGAGCTATACCGCCCCAATATAGTTATGCTGCCTGAGGCTGAGCCAATCGGTGGGCGTGATACTGAACTCTGTTTGGTTTAGTTCCTTCTCGTGGTAAATACCACTTTAGTATAATTTTTCAAAAATTTTATTTAGGCATTTTTATGCTTGGAAATTCCTAATTTAGGACGTGATGTAGCAAGGGACCAAAACTTAATGGCTATGTTGCGACTCCATAGCGATCATTTACACATAAGAAAAGGAAAATACTTAAAAAAATATGTACTTAAAAAAATACCATATCTTTTTTATACTTTGAATTGAACCCTGCGGCTTATAAAATACATTTTTCTTCCCTAATGTTTTGCTTTCGACGCATCGTTTTCATAAAACACAGACAGAGACGCTAAGAATGTGTTATTGTTTGTGCAATGGCGCCATCTTTTGGACAAATTTGCTCACTGCGGGTTAAAAAAAATGTACTTCCTGTTTTTGTGCCTTGAACCGGAAGCATATCCCGTTTTCGTCTGTTACTTGTCCAATACGTCGCTACTTGTTCGGATTCGTCACTCATCCCTCCAAGCAACGTTTGAAAGTTTTACAATGCAACTAAAGCAATTCATGCTTACTAAACCTGTCCCGTGTGTGATGTCTGTAGGAGTGTTTTCATGCACATTTGAACGTGCTGCCGTCATGTACTCAAGCCAGCGGTGTGTAAACGCTAACACGTTTACGAGTGTCTGTGTTAGTTTTAGTGAATTTATATAGCTCTTTTTCTCCAGTGACTCGAAGCGCTTTACATAGTGAAACCCAATATCTAAGTTACATTTAAAGCAGTGTGGGTGGCACTGGGAGCAGGTGGGTAAAGTGTCTTGCCCAAAGACACAACGGCTGTGACTAGGATGGCGGGAGCGGGGATCGATCGTGGAATCTTCAAGTTGCTGGCACGCCCAACCGAGCTATACCGCTCGGTTTTATTAACTTACGATGGCATTCTTTTTGTATATTTTCAGTTGTGTTAAATACACCTAAACGTGACTGTGGACTAAATGAGTCTGCTTAGCTGTTTGGAAAGCTATCTTCCACAGCTGGAGGGTCCATCATGATGGCTTCTGTTTTGTGTGATCAGCCGTTTTACTGCCGTTTTACAGGCATCGTTTGGTAACAATTAAGGCATGTAAATGAATCTTTACACAATCTATATTATCACCGATTCTGTTCATAACTTTCATGGACAGAATTTCTAGGCACGGTCAGGGTGTTGAGGGGATCCGGTTTGGTGGCCGCAGGATTAGGTCTCTGCTTTTTGCAGATGACGTGGTCCTGATGGCTTCATCTGGCCAGGGTCTTCAGCTCTCACTGGATCAGTTCGCAGCCAAGTGTCAAGCGACTGGGATGAGAATCAGCACCTCCAAGTCCGAGTCCATGGTTCTCGCCCGGGAAAGGGTGGAGTGCCATCTCCAGGTTGGGGAGGAGAACCTGAGGAGTTCAAGTACCTCGGAGTCTTGTTCACGAGTGGGGGAAGAGTGGATCGTGAGATCGACAGGCGGATCGGTGCGGCGTCTTCAGTAATGCGGACGTTGTATCGATCCGTTGTGGTGAAGAAGGAGCTGAGCCGGAAGGCAAAGCTCTCAATTTACCGGTCGATCTACGTTCCCATCCTCACCTATGGTCATGAGCTTTGGGTTATGACTGAAAGGACAAGATCACGGGTACAAGCGGCCGAAATGAGTTTCCTCCGCCGGGTGAAGGGGCTCTCCCTTAGAGATAGGGTGAGAAGCTCTGCCATCCGGGAGGAACTCAAAGTAAAGCCGCTGCTCCTCCACATGGAGAGGAGCCAGATGAGGTGGTTCGGGCATCTGGTCAGGATGCCACCCGAACGCCTCCCTAGGGAGGTGTTTAGGGCACGTCCAACCGGTAGGAGGCCACGGGGAAGACCCAGGACACGTTGGGAAGACTATGTCTCCCGGCTAGCCTGGGAACGCCTTGGGATCCCCCAGGAGGAGCTGGATGAAGTGGCTGGGGAGAAGGAAGTCTGGGCTTCCCTGCTTAGGCTGCTGCCCCCGCGACCCGACCTCGGATAAGGAGAAGCAAATGGATGGATGGATGGACAATCTATATTATAGAACATATGAAAAAATGTAGCTTTCTTCTAAAGTTTGGCTTAAATACCGGTGTGATCTAAAGCCCGGAAATGGCGGTAGTTTGATGGCGGACGTGTCACTGCACAGAGTGCAGAATGTCCTGGATGAGAGCCGACAGTTTGACTGAGAAGTCCTCCTGCAATGAGCCCTCAGACTGTCCAGACAGCGAAGGACTGGTCTCCTCCTCCATTCCCGTGAACATCCTCTCCATCCGGGCCTGGAAGTCAAGTTGCCGCGCCGCGCTTTGGCAGAAGCGCTCCAAGGCGGCGTCGGCGTCATCCCTCGCCAGCTCCGCTTTGAGAGTCTCCAGCGCTTTCTGAACCTCCACCTTCAGGGCACTCACTTCCCGTCCCAGCCTCGAGGCGAAGTCTTGCAGGATTTCCCTGTTCATCGCTTCGCCCGTCTCCCCCAGGCGCTCCGTCACCTGGGAGGTTTGAGCGGCGAGGTCATCCAAGATGGCCGCCAGCTCGGAGGTGCCCCGCTGCAGGGTTTGCGTCATCCATTGGAAGTCTCGGGGGTCTTCCTGGTGGCGGAGGTGAAGACGGAGCCGGTCGCACAGGCGGTGGGCGCTGCTGCTCAGAGAGTCCAGGAGCTGCTGGGTGATGGGGGACAAGCGCTGCCTCACGGCGGACAAGGTGGCGCCGCGGTGGGACGGCGAGAGATCCAGCCTCTCCCTCAGCTCGGCCAGCTCCTGACGCAGACGCGCACGCAGGCGCTCCGACTCCATGTAGATTTTGCGCTGCATCTCTTCCGAAACCGGGTTCTTGTAGAGGTCATCCTCGCCGCGGTTGTACAGGCCGCTGTCGTCTATGTGGCTCTTGTAGACCTGGCTGTGCAACGTGGGACACAAAGACTCCTTTAGTGTGGGTTCATGTGGACTAGGGTTGGTAACACTTTAGTACGGGGAACATATTCACCATTAATTAGTTGTTTATTAACACTTTTGTAATGTTCATATTGTTGTTACTCAGCCAGCGTTTGTGGGTCTGATGGACCTGTTGCATTTTGTGGCTTTTAATGCCTCACAATCAAACACTTTCATGTCAAAATACTGAACAGATGTTTATTGGGATAAGGTAAACATCTGTTCAGTACCCACACCCACACACACACAGCAGGCCTAGACAGGAGGAGGACAGAGTGTAGGTACACAGAACATCAGAGGGTGAAATGTGCGAGAAAATGAGAGCAGACGGTGTTGACAAACAATGTTGCAACCTTGTGTGGGAACCGCAGGTGCAGAAACACAAAAGAAGAATCCATGTGGGATACAGAAAATGGCAGAGAAATTTTCCGTGCAACGTTCATATTGTTGTTACTCAGCCAGCGTGTGTGGGTCTGATGGACCCGTTGCATTTTGTGGCTTTTAATGCCTCACCATCAAACACTTTTATGTTAAAATACTGAACAGATGTTTATTGGTATAAGGTAAACATCTGTTCAGTACCCACACCCACACACACACAGCAGGCCTAGACAGGAGGAGGACAGAGTGTAGGTACACAGAACATCAGAGGGTAAAATGTGCGAGTAAATGAGAGCAGACGGTGTTGACAAACAATGTTGCAACCTTGTGTGGGAACCGCAGGTGCAGAAACACAAAAGAAGAATCCATGTGGGATACAGAAAATGGCAGAGAAATTTTCCGTGCAACGTTCATATTGTTGTTACTCAGCCAGTGTGTGTGGGTCTGATGGACCCGTTGCATTTTGTGGCTTTAAATCCTTCACAGTCAAACACTTTTATGTTAAAATAATGAACAGATGTTTATTGGGATAAGGTAAACATCTGTTCAGTACCCACACCCACACACACACAGCAGGCCTAGACAGGAGGAGGACAGAGTGTAGGTACACAGAACATCAGAGGGTGAAATGTGCGAGAAAATGAGAGCAGACGGTGTTGACAAACAATGTTTGCAATCTTGTGTGGGAACCGCAGGTGCAGAAACACAAAATAAGAATCCATGTGGGATACAGAAAATGGCAGAGAAATTTTCCGTGCAACGTTCATATTGTTTTTCTTCAGCCAGCGTTTGTGGGTCTGATGGACCCGTTGCAGAAGGTAAACATCTGTTCAGTATTTTAACATAAAAGTGTTCGATTGTGAGGCAATTTTATTTTGTGTTTCTGCACCTGCAGTTCCCACACAAGGTTGCAACATTGTTTGTCAACATTGTCTGCTCTCATTTTCTCGCACATTTGACCCTCTGATGTTCTGTGTACCTACTACTCTCCCTATTATGTTGGATACACTTTGGACTGGACTTTCACATTACTATGTTGGACCCACTCGATGTCCATTGCTTTCGGTTTACCCTGGGGTAAGTTTTTCCTTGCCTTTATGTGGGTTCTGTACCGCGGATGTCGTTGTGGCTTGTGCAGCCATTTGAGACACTTGTGATTTAGGGCTATATAAATAAACATTGATTGATTGATCTGTGTTGGCCTTGCGATGAGGTGGCGACCTTTCCAGGGTGTACGCCGCCTTCCGCCCGATTGCAGCTGAGATAGGCACCAGCGCCCCCCGCGACCCCCAAGGGAATAAGTGGTACAAAAATGGATGGATGGATGATTGATTGATACACTCTGTCCTCCTCCTGTCTAGGCCTGCTGTGTGTGTGTGTGTGTGTGTGTGTGTGGTGCACAGAACATCAATTTCCACACTTAGCCCCGGGTCCAGTGGACCCAGACATCTTATATGTAATAAAAATGTGTAAGGGGGTGGGGGTGCATGTTGTGTGGTCATTAAATATGTATTCTGATATAAGTTCTTCACGGAAAATGAGTCTCAGTTTGAAAAATTAATTAATTGTATCATTTTTCTTTTAATAAAAAAATGAAAACGGGTCCCACAGACCCAAACACCACAAAGACTTAATTTAGAGTTATTTGGACACTGTGGTATTGTGTCTCCCTTCCATTCCATTTATTTTTTTTTTTTCTATATGCAGTAAAAAAACAACACTGCTTTTACTGTAACATTCTGGTGACTGAGCTTCCAGGTTTTAAAGTTTGATTTTGATATTTTTTGTGCAGCTTATGTGAAAAAATATATTGTTAATGTAGTATATATATATATATATATATATATATATATATATATATATATATATATATATATATATATATATATATATATATATATACACACATACATACATACATGAATTTAGCCATGAATTAAGGACCAAGAACTTGCAGAATAGAATATTCTCCTCCAGGCTAGACTACTGCGACTCAGTTCTTGTCGGGATCCCCAGCAAGAACCTCCAGAAGCTGCAGTACGTACAGAATAGTGCTGCCAGGATCCTGATGAGAGTGCAGGAATACGACCACATCACACCAGTTCTAAAATCTCTTCACTGGCTTCCTGTTCCACTCAGGATTGAATACAAAGTCTCCCTACTAACCCACAAGTACTTCCCCCCCTCTACCTCAAAGAACTGCTCAGCCCCAAATCCTCCACACGACACCTCCGCTCCGGACAGACTAACCTCCTCCAACCTCCAAGGACCGGGCTTTCTGCTCTGCCGCTCCCAGTCTGTGGAATGCTCTCCCTGACCATCTGAGGGCACCACAGACTGTGGATGATTTAAAAATAGGCTTAAAACCCATCCATTTTCTACCGCTTGTCCCTTTCGGGGTCGCGGGTGGTCGCAAGAGCCTATCTCAGCTGCATTCGGGGAGTAGGCGGGGTAAACCCTGGACAAGTTGCCACCTCATCACAGGGCCAACACAGATAGACAGACAACATTCACACTATCATTCAAACACTAGGGACAATTTTAGTGTTGCCAGTCAACCTATCCCCAGGTGCATGTCTTTGGAAGTGGGAGGAAGCCGGAGTACCCGGAGGGAACCCACGCAGTCACGGGGAGAACATGCAAACTACACACAGAAAGATCCCGAGCCCGAGATTGAACTCAAGACTACTCAGGACCTCCGCTCCCAGTCTGTGGAACGCTCTCCCTGACAACCTGAAGGCACCTTAGACTGTGAATGCTTTGAAAAAAGGCTTAAAAACCCATCCATCCATCCATCCATTTTCTACTGCTTGTCCCCTTTGGAATCGCTGGAGCCTATCTCAGCTGTACATGGGAGGAAGGCGGTGTACACCCTGGACAAGTTGTCACTTCATCACAGGGCCATCGCAGATAGACAGACAACATTCGCACTCACATTCACACACCAGGGCCAATTTAGTGTTGCCAATCAACCTATTACCAGGTGCATGATTTTGGAGGTGGGAGGAAGCCGGAGTACAAGGGGGGAACCCACGCAGTCACAGGGAGAACTTGCAAAATCCACACATAAAGATCCCGAGCCCGGGATTGAACTCAGGACTACTCAGGACCTCCGCTCCCAGTCTGTGGAACACTCTCCCTGACCACCTGAGGGCACCACAGACTGTGGATGCTTTTAAAAAAGGCTTAAAAACCCATCCATCGATCCATTTTCTACCGCTTGTCTCCTTTGGGGTCGCTGGAGCCTATCTCAGCTGCACAATGGCAGAAGTGAAGTGAATTATATTTATATAGCGCTTTTCTCAAGTGACTCAAAGCGCTTTACATAGTGAAACCCAATATCTAAGTTACATTTAAAACCAGTGTGGGTGGCACTGGGAGCAGGTGGGTAAAGTGTCTTGCCCAAGGACACAACGGCAGTAACTAGGATGGCACAAGCGGGAATCGAACCTGCAACCCTCAAGTTGCTGACACGGCCACTCTACCAACCGAACTATGCCGCCCAGAAGGCAGGGTACACCCTGGACAAGTCGCCACCTTATTCAACAATGCTGCCCTTAAAAACCCTTCTTTTTTAAAAAGCTTTTTTTTAAATTTTTTTTAGATACATGCATGCTTGTTGTAGTTTTTATTTGTATTATCTTTTTTTTTTTTTCAATACACTGTAGCACTTTGAGGTTGTTTGCTCAATGGAAAGTGCTTTTTACAAATAAAATCTATTAATATTATTATTAGAATAAGCTTTAAATAAAAAATAAATTAAAAAAATCCATAAAAAATGTGATTTATTGAAGTTGCCACCATATTTCATAAAGTTTTTTTTTTTAAACTGTCTTTTTGGAGAATGCCAGCCAGAAGTTTTCAGTTTTTTTTTTTTTTTTTAATAATAAGCAAAGCATGTTTTGCATTTTGCTGTACAGAAAATGAACCAAATTACATTCATGGCATACGGTCACACCCTTTAATGTCCTCGATTAGGTCAACTTACTCCTCATCCTTTGCCAGTTTGGACTTGTGATGAGCCTGATTGGCCATGGAGTCGGTCCAGGTGGCGTCTCTGCCCTCACGATGAGGCGGGGAAGCTGCATCAGCATATTGACTTTGCATCAGATACAAAAAAACAAAAAAAACGTACAATTGCGTCACAAGCGTGTAACATCAACAACTAAAGTACCTGAGACTGCTGTTAACGCCAAGGTGAAAACGGTGATGAGCACTTTTCCTAAATGCATGTTTGTTTTTCTGCAGAGGGACAAAACAGATCAAAAGCATTGGTACTTTCATATCGATTATGCAGTGAAAAATGTTCATTTCGGACAGAGAAGCGGTCACTGGTCATTTACCTGAGCTTCGGGGGTCTGTAGAGTGACCTCCCAATGCTGCCTGACTTATATAGGTCCTTCTTATCAGAGAGGCTGCCCACACGGCTGCCTGTGTCAATAGTACACACGTGGAGGGTCACACTGATGATGGAACACAACTTACACACACACACACACACACACACACACACACACACACACACACACACACACACACACACACACACACACACACACACACACACACACACACACACACACACACACACACAGCCTCCACAACTGAACCTTCTTAAAAACACGTAATTTATAGTCAGAATTTAAAAGCTACTATACTATACTGCAGACTGAACCCTACTGTACTGTACTATACTATCCTTTACTATACTATAGGCTGAACCCTGCTGTACTGTACTGTACTCTAATATACTATACTATGCCATAGACTGAACTCTTCTATACTGTACTATACTATAGGCTGAGCCCTTCTATACTGTGCTATACTATACTTTACGATACTATAGGCTGAACCCTACTGTACTGTGCTATACTTTACTATACTATAGGCTGAGCCCTTTTATACTATACTTTACGATACTATAGGCTGAACCCTACTCTACTGTGCTATACTTTACTATACTATAGGCTGAACCCTACTGTACTGTACTTTACTTTACTATACTATAGGCTGAATCCTACTATACTGTACTGTACTGTAATATACTATACTTTACTATGCCATAGACTGAACTCTACTATACTGTACTATACAAAAGGCTGAGCCCTACTATACTGTACTATACAATACTACAGGCTGAACCCTATTAAACTGTACTATACTATACTATTTGTTACTGTACTATAGGCTGAGCCCTACTATACTGTGCTATACTATAGGCGGAACCCTACTATACTGTACTATACTAGAGGCTCAGCCATACTATACTATACTATACAATAGGCTGAGACTACTATACTATACTATATTATCCAATAGTATACTATACAATAGACTCAGCCCTACTATACTGTACTATACTATAGGCTGAGACTACTGTACTATACTATATTATCCAATAGTATACTATACTATAGACTCAGCCCTACTATGCTGTACTATACTATAGGCTGAGCCCTATTATACTGTACTATACTATACCATATTATCTGTACTATACTATAGGCTGAACCCTACTATACTATACTTTACTATACAACACTATACTATACTATAGACTGAACCCTACTATACCTTTTTTGAAGATGAAAGCACAGGCAAAACATCAGCAAAATACCCCCCAAAAAAAGCATGTCATGTCATGGCATTAACACTCTATGTGGCTGTTTAGGGCAGTATTTTTCAACCACTGTGTCGCGGCACACTAGGGTGCCACGGTAGATTATCTAATTTCACCTATATGGGGTAAAAATATTTTTTGCAAACAAGTAATTATAGTCTGCAAATAATGTGTCAAAGGACTGCACAAATCATTACGACTACGACATCCTCGGAAGAACCCACAAAAGGGCAAGGAAAACTCACACCCAGTGGGCAGGGAGAATTCACACCCAGTGGGACGCCAGTGACAATGCTGACTATGAGAAACCTTGGAGAGGACCTCAGATGTGGGCAACCCCCCCCCCTCTAGGGGACCGAAAGCAATGGATGTCGAGCGGGTCTAACATGATACTGTGAAAGTTCAATCCATAGTGGCTCCAACACAGCCGCGAGAGTTCAGTTCAAGCGGATCCAAGACAGCAGCGAGAGTCCCGTTCACAGGAAACCATCCCAAGCGGAGTCGGATCAGCAGCGTAGCGATGTCCCCAGCCGATACACAGGCGAGCGGTCCATCCTGGGTCCCGACGAGCGGTCCATCCTGGGTCCCGACTCTGGACAGCCAGTACTTCATCCATGGTCATCGGACCGGGGGGACAGAGGAGAAAAAAAAAAAAAAGCGGCAGATCAACTGGTCTAAAAAGGAGGTCTATTTAAAGGCAAGAGTATGCAAATGAGTTTTAAGGTGAGACTTAAATGCTGTCTAGAACTCGCCAGCTTAACCGTGCTATACTCTTCCATATCAGTAAGTGGCAGCCGGTGGCTAATTGCTTTGTAGCTGTCGGGAACCCGTCGTGTGAGACGATGAGGGTCTGCCGTCGTATCTCATGCTTAAACCAAAAATAAACAAAAGGTGAGTGCCCCTAAGAAAAGGCATTGAAGCTTAGGGAAGGCGATGCAGTACGAAACTAAAACCTGACTGGCTACAAAGTTAACAGAAACAGAATGCTGGACGACAGCAAAGACTTACTGTGGAGCAAAGACGCAAAGTACATCCGAACATGACATGGCAATCAACAATGTCCCCGCAAAGAAGGATAAAAACAACTTAAATATTTTTGATTGGTAAAACAAAGTAGATGCGGGGAATATCGCTTAAAAGAAGACATGAAACTGCTGCAGGAATACACCAAGAAAACAGGAAAAGCCACCAAAATAAGAGCACAAGACAAGAACTAAAACACTACACACAGGAAAACAGCTAAAAAAATCCAAATAAGTCAGGGCGTGATGTGACATGTGGTGAGAGTACACCTACTTTGAGACAAGAGCTATATTGATGCATGCTTGGTTATGCTTTAAAGCATGGTTGTCAAACTATGGCCCGCGGGCCAAATGTGGCCCGCCGTGTGAATTCATTTGGCCCTTGAGACAATATCAAATTAACATTAGAGCTGGCCCGCCGGTTTTATAACACCGCATTCACTACTAATACTCATACTTGCCAACCCTCCCGATTTTCCCAGACTCCCAAATTTCAGTGCCCCTCCCGAAAATCTCCCGGGGTAAACATTCTCCAGAATTTCTCCCCATTTCTACCCGGACGACAATATTGGGGGCGTGCACTAACGACACCGCCTTTAGCGTCCTCTACAACCTGTCATCACGTTCGCTTTTCCTACATAGAAATAGCGTGCCAGCCCAGTCACATAATATATGCGGCTTTTACA